>NW_007581512.1:0-9617 GCF_000690725.1 Stegastes partitus | reverse complement strand
CAGGTTTTGCACCGGACTGGCGACTCCAATGCTGGTCAACACCCTAATGTGCACCATCTTCCTCGGTCCGCTGGGCATGTAGGCCACAGAGTTGATGACCCTCAGCACAGTTAGCCCTCTTTAAACCTTGGTCATAGTCCACTGACTACCATTCGTGTGGTTAATCATCGGGGAGACGATTCAAAAGCCAGGGGTAGAATGTAGCAGAATGGATTGTTTTGTCCTCGCTCTCTCTCCCTCACTGCTCCTTGTCTGATTGGTGGGCGGTGCTGGGGAAATGGCATGCATTTATGCGCCGGCACGCACCTGTGTCTCATTCCCTTCTCAGCGTTGGTACTCTGTCGTGGTTCGCTTGGCGTGCAGCTACGTTGTGGTTTTGCGCCGTCTTGTTGGCAGCTGTTGGACACTCTGCTGTGTAAACAGTAAGCACGGTTTCCTCGTTCCACCGATCACTGGTGCATACAGCCTGTTTATACGCATTGTGTCTGCAGCATGTCGCATTGTTGGCTGGTGGTAGTGCTCGCCCTCTGCCTTGGACCGGCTTGTGATGGTCACCGTATTTGTGAGTTGTAGAGCCGTCTGCATCACGGCTCCCTAGTCCCTCTGTATATTTAGTTTTTTTGTTTTTGTTTCACAGCATTCTCAGCATTTGTAAATTCTTTTTAATAACGGTTAGCTAAATTTTTATTAGAAATTGTGTTAGAAATAAAATCATAGCTTGGGAATCACGTCTCCAGCTCTTGTGTGTGAACCAAACCTGTGTAACCTGTCCACCTACACAAACTATTTCCTGGGGTGAAATTCCCCAGGTGGCATTGTCTGCAACTCTTTAAGCCAAAAAATTCTACCGCCCTGCCACACAGTTAAATATTAATCAATGAAATGACTAGAACTCTTTACAAGAGAGTTAATCAGCATTGAAAACAATCAAACATCTACAGACTATCAATAAATCAATACAATAGTGGAGGAAATAAGTGGCATGTCATTCCAAATGTAAGTAGTATGTTGTTATCAGTCGTAATAAATCCAATCAGTTCCACATTTCTCAAGTCGGTAAACAAACAGGCAAAAACAAGAACATTAAAACATTAGTTGTTCATTTAGAAACAGGTACAGCTCTGGTTTTATATTTAGCAGATTTGGTCTTATGTATGACGTGATGCAATGTAAAGTACAACACACATTGAAAACGTCATATACATAAATGACAGTTTACATCTGCAGCACACACAACAAGTAGTAAAGGTCCAGTTGTTGGAGAGACTGTTATAAACTGTTGCTTCTATGTTGTTTGTGAGCTCTCGTATGACTCTGAAGGTTCTACTGGATATTTTTCTACAATTATAAATATACTGAAATCCTTTGATTTTACGGCTTGTCTGTTTTTAATCTTATCTTGTAGGAAAAGTATGAATTTATATTCTATAGCTCGTAGACTGTGTATGTATTGTCTATTTTAGATGAATGCCCTTTGGATTAATGCTTCGGAGGTATCTGAGAGTGGCGTCCACTCAGGATGATCTTTTCTGAATTGTGTATTTTGTATCTTTGGTCTCATATGTGTGTACGCCAGTGTGCATGAGTGTATGTGTCTGTGTTACCTCTATGGCTCGGTGCTGTTGGCTCAACACATGAGGCAAACTGTGTATTGTGAGTGTGAATAGGGCTCAGTGGCAGTGGAGGGGATTAGCATGAGAATGGTGTGTTGGTGCTGGAAGGCCAGTACTTCATTTCTGTCACTCTGCAACTCACGCTCTCTCGCCTCCGCCCTCGACTCCTCCAAACACCCAGCTGTGGCTCAACTCAGCTCTCCATCGTTGCCTTACTTTGACTGCTCACAATCTTTCTCACATCAACCGTTGTTGATCTCATCTTCTTCCAGACAGAGACTGATGACAACATGGAGAATAACCACACCTTCCTTTACTTTGCATATGGTAGTAACCTGCTGAAGGAGCGGCTCCAGCTCAAGAATCCCTCTGCGACAGTACACTGTGTGGCCAGGCTCAAGGTACAGCCTGAAATTAGAAACCCAAACATTCTGTGCCATATAAACTATACCCACTTTTAAAATATATATATTTCTTTTCCTCTGTTTCAGGACTATAAATTGGTTTTTGGGAACCATAAAGGCCTCGCCAGTGACCGGTGGCATGGAGGTGTGGCTACCATAGAGCACAGTCCAGGGGACGAGGTGTGGGGTGTGGTGTGGAGGATGAACATGTCGGATCTGGAGTCTCTAGACAGGTAAATGTTCCTTTTACCAGGTTTTTTAATGGCCTCTCATGGATTTCATTGAATGTTTTCCTGTGAAACTGACATCTACCGTGTGTGTGTGTGTTTTATGTGCGTGCATACGTGCACACGCTCAGTCAAGAGAATGTGACGTTAGGTGCGTACAGTCCTGTGGAGCTATCAGTGAAGACAAAGGGTCAGGAGCTCAACTGCCGTACTTACATAATGAACAGCTGTGTGTACGCCCCACCGTCGCCTCAGTACCTACAGGTAAGACAGATTTAACTACATTCGTGTTTGTGAGCACTTTAATGTAATGCTGGAGCAGTGATTCCCTCCAGGTTCTTGTGAATGGCAAAAAAAAAAAAGTAAATTCACAGTATAAAAAAATTCTGGCTGGTATTTTACATAAGAAATATCGTGTGTGAAATCACTAGTTGCTTGTAGCTCTGTCAAACAAATACAGTGGGGGAAAATGATTGTACTTCCTTCTTTAAGAGAGATGGAGACTGCTGTTCCTACTGTTGTTAGATTGTATTGTCTTATGCTGACAGATATCGCTAATATTTTGTCCACCCTATTTATATCATTGGAAGAAGACTAAACAGAAAGACTTCTCTATATCTGTATACAGCAAGTTCAATCAACACCTCTCTAAATTTGTTTATTGTTGTATTAGAGTACATTAGTCAGATCACTAGATTTATACTTTAAACTTGTCTAAAAATAACACTGAAGTCATTGGAAAATATTGGTGAGAACCCAGAAATGGAAGTCACGTTGTTGTTTGCGTACACTAGTTTAGTTTACTAGGAGGACAGAAAATGCTTCAACAGCCTGTCAACCAACTAGAAAGCCAGTTTGTAATAAATGAACGTGAGCAAGTACAAAAATAAAGGTTACTGTATAAAACTTTAGGAGCAAGTAAAGTTTTAGTTCCAGAAGTTACTGCAGGAAGCAACGTCCAATCAGTAAGAAATTTGGTTGTAGATCACAATTACAAGTGACGGTAGAAATGAGCATTGGGAAACTTGCTGAAGAAATTTAGCAGGTAACTGAAATGTAGTCTGCTTTTGTGTAAATCAATGTTAAAGTGACTCAGCAATTATGAGGTCAGATTTAGTTTGTGAGTGTAAGAATGGAACACTTAAGTTCTGCAACAAGTTGATATCAGTTAAAGAGTTACACTGGTGTAGCTTCATTTATTCTTCCATAATATCTGGTCTTGACAGCGAAGACACAATTAATGTTTTTTGGCAATACAAAGCTCTCTGCTAACATACAGGACATATTGCTGTCTAATGATTAAAACAGTAAACACTGATTTCAAGCACGAAATAGCTGTCAGACTTCAGACTTTCAACATTTAACCAGAACAAGCTGAACCAAAATGTTTTAGTGGCTTGAAACCTGCCATATATGAAACTTCCACATGTTAAGACGATAGTAATGCAGTTCTTGTTTGACTCAACAAGTCACTTGTGGATACCACAATAAGTCACATTTGTAATGAGCCACTCTGACTCTGTGTGATGTCATACATGGTTGTTAAATGTTGTTTTGATTTAGAAGGACAAAAGGATAAGATCATGAATCAGGTCAGGTACATCATTATCTTTTCACTCCATTTCTCTGTGTGAAGCATCTAGAAGAGGGATTAGTTTGCTCACACCCCTCGTCACCTGACTGTGTGACTAACAGGTCTAAACAGTCAGGACACACCATGCCACGCTACGTTTTACGGATCTGACAGCACATGAGCTTGAAAGCCAGATTGTTCTTTTGCTCATGTGAGAGCTCCAAACATGCCTAGCGCTATGCCTTTGTGGTAACACCTTTGTCATCCATAGTGTAACCCCTATATTGTTCCCTGTGTTGTGTTGGTTCGTGTCCATGTGTGAGCTGCTGGGTGTTCTCAAATGTGTTGTTTATTGTGGATGCTAACACACTGGAAATCACATGGCTGTAACAATGCAAAACAATGCAGTGTCCAGTGAAGTAAAGGTTCCCACTAAGGTCTAAGATACAAATGCCAATTAAATTTGGTCTATTTAGCACCAACACCAATTGAAAATGTCTCAAGGTGGTTTACATGAGCCAGAGCTTTAGTTTTATGTATGTGAACATATGGGGATGTAATGTAACAGCCAAGGACCACAGATACCTTACTGCTGGTCTAGACAGTAAATGAAGGGGATACAGACATGTGAATTGTTAAACAGTGAAATTTAGGGATTTGTGGATTTGTAGTTGCTATTATGAGAGAATAAGGGAGTAGTTTATGAACAATCAATATATTCTTATCAATGAATGCAGGTGATTGTGATGGGAGCAGAACAGAACGGCTTGCCAAAGGACTACCAGGAGAAACTGCGATCAATCAAGACCAACATGTATGAGGGTCCCCTACCCGTGATGGCTGAACTGGAGCGAGCCAGAAGAAGAGCCAAAGAGAGGGCCAAGCATCGTTCTGATGCCTAATCATCCAACACAATTCTGGTCCACTATTTACTACAGGAAAATCCTTGTGACACTATATTGACCCCCAACACTGTAGACTTCACCTTAGCTAGCTAGTTTGTCTTAGAACCAATCTTACTTTTAGCTACTATGTCTATGAGCAAAAATGTGACCTCTGTCAATCAGTGAAAGAATACAGGAATACAGCAGTGATGGGTCTGTCGTCTAACTTGAGCTGAATATCAAATGAAAATAATGCATTTAGATAGAGATGAATGAGACGGAGACAAATTCAAGGAAAAACCACCTTGCATCAATTCAGCAACTCTTTGGAACTCTACTGGAGTGTTAAAACACCATTTGTCCAAAAGCAATTTCACCAGTTTGTGTTTTAAGGATGACAGTGGTGGACTGTCAAACACGTCGGTCCAAAATCTCACATCGGTGTTCAATTAGATTTTTTTTAAAGTGCTGTAGGTTATAGTTGAACACGCAGAACAACTTTGCATTGATGGTCACCTTTACCATCAAGTAGAGGACAAGTGAATGGTTTTTCTATGAATTTGTCACTGTTTATGTTTCAGTGCTTACAGTAACAGTCAAACCCACTCATTCAAGGATTTTTGCTTTTCTTTTTAGTATTTTCTTCTTTGTCGAACAATTCTGAAAACATCAAAACAATGAAGTAATACAAGCATGTAGTGGGCAAAAAACTGTTAAAGAGATCAATTTCTTCATATCTTAGATTCTTTAAAGTAGCCACCTTTTGCTTTGATAACAGCTTTCTGCACTCTTCATGCTTTAAACCATGTCTACAAGGTCGTCACCTGGAGCTTTTCCAACAGTCGTAAAAGAGTTCACACATAATGTATAAAGAGCATTTGATGATTTCAGCTGAATGATTGGGGAAGGCCCATCATCAGCTGCATCATTCTGCTGTCTGGTCTTTTTATATATACTGGCACTGGTGAAGCACAAATGAGGACAACTAGATTGGATGTTGTATAATAGTGTAGTAGCTTGTTGGTTAAAGTTTTTAAGGTGTAATTACATCTAATCCATTTGAAGACAAGACAGGATTATTCTCATGGAGAAAAACTTCTAAATATGTCATTTTAATGAACAGAGATTTGTTTGTAGGGGCTTAATCAGTGTCAGGACAGAAACTCGGTTTCCTTGAATTCTGGATTCATTTTTATCAGTGTCCCTGGCAAAGCCCTCTATGTCACCACAGCATCACTGCAGATATTGTGTCTTCACACTGTCCCCTTACCAAGACATTGGACTTATCAGACCAAAGTCCAGATTTCCAATGGTCTAATTTATTGTGTTTTCAGTCCAGCAGTTCTCTTCCTCTTCTTGGTCTTTGGTCGTAAGTGGCACAAGGATCGCCACCAATGAATTTGTTCATTTGCATGATTCAAACTGAGCTTTGACACGGCTCCTCCAGTCACTTTCTGTGACCTGATCACGTGGCCATCCTCTCATAACAGGTCAGGAACACAGAGGTCTCCTCCTGCATGGAGATGCACCAAAATCTTCTCCATGGCAGCGACACAAGAGCCTGTCTAAAGACACCTGGTTAGTCAGGTATGGCTCACTAACTGAGTGTAAACTAGTTTAGTTAATGCCAGCAGCTACAAAGTCTGCAAGCTAGCTCTGCAAGCTAGCTCTACAAGCAACAAGAGCAACAACAAAAGTCAGCGCTAACCTGCTAA
The DNA here is from genome assembly GCF_000690725.1 of Stegastes partitus. NCBI lineage: Eukaryota > Metazoa > Chordata > Actinopteri > Pomacentridae > Stegastes > Stegastes partitus. The sequence goes on along the minus strand of NW_007581512.1, from coordinate 3,201 downwards.
CTGTGCAAACTCTGCAAGGAGAACCCAACTCCAACCTCCACTATCAGAACACTGCTCAGCAGGGCCTCATTCATTGTTTAAACTATACATCTTCCTGGTCTGTCTTAGCAAAAAACAAAAACCCTTGACAGAACAGACATTGAGCGGAGCTGAAGGACTTCTTTTCTTTCATAGACTGTACGAGGTGTGTCAGACAAGTTCCAGGACTGGTGTCACAAAAGATGTATTGCAAAACCAAACTACCAACTAAGAGTTTTCCTCTTCAGACTATCAACCAGCACGTCTACAAAGAGATCCTGCGGCGTTTGCTTCGTTCAGAGAAGAGGCCAGAGTTGTGGCAGGACAAGTCATGGCTGCTTCACCATGACAACGTGCCTGCTCACAATGTCCTGAGTGTCCAACAGTTCCTGGTTGAGAAGAACATCGCCGTGCTGGAGCAACCTCCCTACTCACCCCACCTGGAACCGTGGGATTGTTTCCTCTTCCCCAAGCTCAAGGGGGTCATCAAGGGGACCCGTTTAGAAGACATGGACGACATCAAGATGGCTGTGATGACAGAGCTGTGGAGGATCCCAGAAGAATCCTTCCAGTAGTGCATGGCGGCGTGGCAGAGAAGGCTGGGAAAGTGTGTTAGCCTCCAGGGGGGTTACTTGGAAGGGGGAAACTTGTAGTTTTTAGTTTGAATCTGAAATATACCTTTTGTGACACCAGTTCTGAAACTTTTCTGACACACCTCGTATAAACTGTCCTTGGCTCTGCCACCCTAATTTATGTTAGCTCCGCTTCACACAGATGCGAGGTCTTGAATGCAAACTAACATTCTCTTTTCTACACAGATTACATTCACATGCTATAAACTGACTGTAAACAGACGTGTGCATGGAGAACACATTTAAAAGTCCTGCTTCACATGTTCTTGTGCTGCTCTGTATGTTGTATGTAGGAAAGCAGAACAAAGAATTCTTTCTTGCGTGTATACGACACGTGACAAATATACATACGCCACACAAACTCTTTTTAGTTCTTCAGTTAAGTACAAATAGTTACAAATAGATTACTTTGTATATATTGTGTATTATTTTTTCTTTTTAAATAAATGTGCTTAAATATAGATGCTGCTCTATTTAATCTTGCATAAGTGTGAATGTTGCCAACCTCTACTATTCAGAATTTCAAAATCCTTCTTGTAGGTATTAAGTTAAAAATATTATTTAGACCTCCAAATTGGTGTAATCTTTTGATTTGCTTTCTGTAACTGAAGGTGGTGTTTTTGATGAGACTGAATTATGGAGACTGATTTAATAGCCCAGTGTCACCTATAGTCTCCCTCAATAAGAGTTTCTTTCCAGCAATTTGACCATGAAAACCTGATGACAAACTGATGAAGTTCTACCACTTATCCTTAAACAAAGCTCAGCTCTTGTTAATAACACTCCAGGTGACCTCATGAAGCTGGTTTCCAGTCGTATGTAAAACAGTCATTCAGGAGAAAAATGGCTGCTTTGAAGAATCTAAAAAAAATAATGGAGATTTTTGCTAGGTTTTCACCTTTTTTTGCTTAATGCCTGACTTGCTAAATGTTATTTCATAGTCTTGATGTCTTCCATTTTGTTCAACAACATAATAAAATTGTAAAAAATACAACAGCAAAAAAAATCTTGATAGAATGGGTAAGTTTTTGTTTGTTTTAAAGGAGTACGTTTTCCATATGTACATGAGAAAAGTCTTGACTGCTATAGTTATTCCCACTCTCCATAGTGGCCTAGTTTTTGCCCTCAAAATACAACACTATAAGAAATGGGAGACAATGATGCAGAGCCCTGTTCCCTGTAAAAATGCATTCCAAAGTTAAATTCAGGCATGTCTGAAGCTTTGGTATTTTATCTTTCAAAGTTACAATGAATTTCACACAAATGTTCCTCTCGTTGTTTGCCCAGTAATGAGTCCCTTGCTGAGCAGTGGTGAAGAGATGCCTTCTATATACATGCTGTAGAAAAGTGTTTGCTCCACTACAGACATCTTCAATTTTTGCACATTTGTCACACTTAAATGTTTATGATGATAAAAAGGCAAAGATAAACCAAGAAAACACAAATGCAATTTTAAAATAATGATTTCATTTATTGAAGAAAAAATGCTGTCCATCCCCACCTGCTCTATGTGGAAAAGTAATTGCCCCTCTTAGCTACGAATCTACCAAATGACCAAATTAATTTGGCAACTGGGTTCAGTTTTACCAGCCACACCCATGTATGATTACTGCTAGGCTTGTTGAATCTAAACATCACCTAAATACAACCTGTCTGGCGTTGTGAAGTAGCTTAAGGGTCTCAAAAAGCAGCACATGCTACCACTGTCTAAAGAGATTCAGGAACATATGCAAAACAAAGTCGTTGACATTTATTAGTCTGGAAATTTACAAAACCATAGCTAAGACTCTGGGACTCCAGAAAACCACAGTGAGAGTCATGATCCACAAATGGAGAAACATGGAACAGTGGTGAACCTTCCCAGGAGTGGTCGGCCGACCAAATGTTCTCCAAGAGCGCGTTGACATCTCATCCAGGAGGTCACAAAAGAACCCAGACGAACGTCAAAAGAACTGCAGGCCTCACCTACTTCAGTTAAGGTCAGTGAACATGATTCCACAATAAGGAAGACATTGGGAAAGAACTGCTCCTGACCAAAATGAACATAAAGACTCATCTGGCTTTTGTAAAAAAAAAAATGAAGACATGCGTCCAGTTACACATGGCATAAAGCTAAAACTGCATTCCTCAAAAAGAACATCATACCAACAGTGAAACCTGGTGGTGGTAGTGTGATGGTTTACCTGCTTCCACAGGACCTGGATGACTTTTCATGATTGACGGAGACATTAACTCTGCTCTCTATCAGAAAATCCTCCTGGAGAATATCAGCCATCAGTTTGTGACCTAAAGCTGAAGCTCCAAAGGGTTCTGTAGCAGGACAATGACCCAAAGCACACAAACAAGTCCACCTCTGATTGGCTCTAAAAGAACAAAATCAAGGTTTTTAAGTGGCTGAATTAAAGTTCGGATTTGAATCCAATTGAGATACTGTGGCAAGACCATGAAAGGGCAGTTCGTGATCGGAAACTATCTAATGTGGCCGAATTCAAACTATTCTGTTTAGAGGGCCATTACTTTTTCACAGGGGTGATGTAGATTTTCAGTAAAT
>NW_007581511.1:0-9791 GCF_000690725.1 Stegastes partitus | reverse complement strand
TTAATTTCCATAATTCCATTCAAAAAGTTAAACTTTCATAGCTTATCGATTCAGGTCCCACAATTTAAACAATTTCAAGTATTTATTTGTTAATTTTTACACAATTTGGGCTTCCAGCTCATAAAACCCACAAAAACAGGAATTCAAAAAATTTGAATACTGTGAAGAAATCACCATTTACGTCTCAGTTTTTGCAGAAAAAAAATAGGATCACATCAAATCAATCAAAATATGGTCCTTTCAAAATGATATGCCAATCTTCAATAGTTGGTTGGGAATCCCTTTGCCTTAGTCACTGCCTCGATGCACCGTGGCATTGAGGCAATCAGTCTGTGGCATTGCCTGATACTTATGGTAGCCCAGATTTCCTTGATGCTTGCTGTCAGCTCTTTGTTTTTGGGTCTGGTGCCCCTCATTTTCCTCTTGATAATACCCCATAGATTCTCAATGGGGTTTAGGTCCGGCGAGTTGGCTGGCCAGTCAAGCACTGTGATGGCATGGGCATCAAACCAAGTTTGATGCTTCTGGCGGTATGGGCAGGGGCCAGGTTCTGCTGGAAGACGAAATCTGCATCTCCATACAGATCCTCAGCTGAAGGAATCATGAAGTCCTCTAAAAAATTCTGGTAGACTGTTGCGATGACCTTGGATTTAAGAAAGCAGAGTTTACCAACACCTGCACCAGACATTGCACCCCAAATCATGACTGACTGTGGATATTTCACACTGGACCTCAAGCAGCTTGAGTTCTGTTCCTCACCCATCTTCCTCCGAACCCTTGGACCTTGATTCCTGAATGAAAGGCACACCTTACTTTCATTGGAAAAGAAGACCTTGGACCACTGGCCAACAGTCCAGTCCTTCTCCTTGGCCCAGTTGAGACGCTTCCTACGTTGGCTCAGGCTCAGAAGTGGCTTGACCCGAGGAACCCGACAGTTGTAGCCCATCTCCGGGATGTGTCTGAATGTGATGGTTTTTGAAGCTGTGACTCCCGCCTCATTCCACTCTTTCTGGATCTCTTCCAGATTCTTGAATCTTGTCTGTTTGATAATCCGCTGAAGCCCACGGCCCTCATCTCTTTTGCTGGTGCATCTTCTGCCACATTTTGCCCTTCCACTAGACTTTCCATTGATATGCTTGGACACAGCACTCTGTGAACAGCCAGCCTCCTTAGCTATGAACATTTGTGACTTACCCATCCTATAGAGGGTATCAGTGATGGTCTTCTGGCCAGTTGTCAAGTCTGCAGTCTTCCCCATGTTGAACCGAACTGAAACAATTGAACCAAACTGAAGCAATTTAATGACACCTGGGGAAACTTGTGCAGGTGCTTTGAGTTTAGAAGATGACTAGTGTGTGACACTCAGTTTAAAACATTCATGCCCTGCACAATTTGGGCTTATTTCTTCACAGTATTCTAATTTTTTGAATTCCTGTTTTCGTGGGTTTTATGAGCTGGAAGCCCAAATCATGTAAAAATGAACAAATAAACACTTGAAATCATTTAAATTGTGGGCCCTGAATCTATAATCTATGAAAGTTTAACTATTTGAATGGAATTATGGAAATTAAGCAACTTTTCCATGATATTCTAATTTTTTGGAAAGGGTCTGTATATATAAGCAAAAATCCTCCCTTTTTATTCTTTTTTAGTCATATCTTCATGGTGTTCTCTACACTGCCCACCAAATATTATTTTAGTTGTTAGTTATTAGTTTTTTGCCACTAAACAGCAAAAATTTTATTTATTTTGGCTAAAAAACGAAAAAAAAAAAACCCATTAAAATCAACTTTAAAAAGGTGTAATTTATGTGTATATTTGGCAAAATGAAAAACCAAAACATTACAGACTATCACCACCTTAGTTAATGGTAGCTGCAGCCCTGGCAGGTTAGAGTTAACCAGAGTTATTGTTTAATGGAAACATTTTCCATCCCAAAATGATCGCAGCCGAATTTAGCTCAACTTTCTCTTGGCATAACTTTTAGTAAGACTTGGCAAAAACCTAAAACATAAACGTTAATAGAAAGACATGTCAGGACACTTTGTTATCCTTTCAACTGACGTCCCTGCTGTTGTTCCTGTTGTCTCAGCTGCCTTGTTTTGGAGTCTGGACTAGGCTACTTCCTGGTTTTACAGTGAAAAAGGCCTTCAGTCCTGAACACTGTTGCTGTTGTTTAATTCAACCTTCCTGTTGGAACTGAACCCTCTGGACTTTGAAGCATCTGAGCAGAACTTTCACTGAAACTGTCTCAAAGAGAGAGCCGAAGGAACGCACCCTGGAACTTCTCACAACTTGCAGCAGCAACGTTTTCCTCAATTAAGCTTACTCACTTTCCATGAGCAAAACAAAATATTACATATTAATATGATTTGTCCGGTTGCTTTTTTGTGCTCTAATAATTTATTTTACAGTGTTTGTTGTAAATACGTACCTAAAGCTTTTTCTTGACTTTCGAACAACCGCTTGAATCAAGAGTTTTTGGTCTGTAAATTCAGCGCATCGGTAGAGAAACAGATGTTTTCCTTTGACCCCATTACAGATAAGAGTCAAGAATAAAATAAACTGAAAGGTCCACTTACTAAATTTATTCTGATGTTTCAACTGCATCTCAGAGGCTTTATGGGTGAATGGAGGTGGCAACAAGGTTGATTTGTTAGTGTTTTTTAGTTGTTCTGCAACTTTATAGCCTACATTTCCTGATTCCTATTACCCACAGTAGTCTGTATTCTGTTTATACTGAATCATTTAATCATGTCAGGAGCTTATTAGTATCGTTCTGCAGGCTAAATTTTACAACAGACAACAAAAGCTGTTGTCAAATCACGTGAGTGTGTAAATACATCCCAGCATGGAATCCTGCCAGGTATTATCACAAATTGGCCATTTGGGTCCTCAGTCACTTTAAAAGGTTTAAATGTGGCATTTTTATGGAGAAACTGTGAGTAAAAGAGACAGCTTTGCTGCAGCTCTGTAAGTATGTAAAACACCAGAGAGCTGGATCCTTGATGAGACCAAACATCACCTTTTAAGTTGCTGTAAATGTGGAATTAAATTCTTTTTCAGCTTTATATAACAGTCATTCTAGTATTAAGAAACTATTTTGTTAACCGTCAGCAGTACATAATTTCTGCAAAAGGATGGCCTGGAAAGAAGATAAATAATGAAAGACAGAGCAGAAAAAGAGTCTGATGAGCTTTCCAGATTGTGTCTGTATTGCTCGGTTCGGGCTGGAGGGTTTCGACCGGGTGAACAAAATAATAAATTTAAATGCAGTTTTCAGCCCAAACTGGCATTTAAAAGGGTCACATTACCATAAAAAGCTGGTCTGTGCTGCCAGTGGAGTTGCCTTGAGGACTAAACATTTCCACATTAAAATGTCTGAAAAGGAGATGATATATATCTTTCACCAGTGTTCAAACCTAGAGAAATCCATCATGTAATTTAATGTGATGATAGTGAAAACAACAACTCCCTTGATTCCATCCTACCTTATGGTCCTCTGTTACTGTTTGGATTGCGTGACCCTGAGCAGCAGGAATTATATTTAGTTACTGGTAATGTGCTGTTTTTGCTGATACATTTAGCAATAAATGTGCCCAATATTCAGACATGTTATGCTGGTTATCAGATAGATGCACTGGGAAGCTGCAGGTCTTCCAGCTGAGCTAAAAGTGTCTGTTTTGTTCTGATTTGAGGGCAACAATCTCATTATTGACTCAATGTGACAAGGTGAGGTGATACGATTAACCCTCAGCCAGCTGTGTTTGCTAAAGAAAACTTTGAGATGTGGTTGAAAGACATGAAAAAAGCTACTAAGTGGGCCTTTGAGTCAATGTTGTGACACATACTGATCCCAGAGTCTCAAATGAACTTCCATGTTCAACATCAGTATGTGGCTTCTTTATGTTGTGGCTGTAATGAACACTGGAGCCTGCAGGGGGCGCTAACAGGACTTTTAGTTGTTGGTCTGGTGTTTTACCAGCAGACAGCTTTATTTAGCACTTTTACACTTCAGGAGGTTGTTGAACAGTCGTGAAAAGCTTCACAGAACCATTAGAAACCATAGAAACCGCAGAAGAGGACACATGTTAAGGATCATCTCGGACTGTGACGAACATCAGGCCAAGGGACAATGTTTTGGCTAACAGTAGCATATTTACAGTGATGCTGTTTAATCTGCATTGTCCCACAAAAAGATACATCAAACAGTATAAAAATATTGATATATGGAAAAAAGTTTGTGAAGATTTAAACTGAGAAGTAAATGTTACTACAAAACTTCTATATAAACATTTCGGTCACTGTTTTTTTAATGGTAGACAGTTCTTTAAGGAGCACTGGCTGCACAGCTTCAACACTGGAGCAGAAATACTTGTAATATGAGCAGAAATACTGAGTAAAGCTCTCAGTTGGCTGAAGCCATCAATAAAGAATCGGGTGATTTTCTATGGTTTCCAGTGGTCGGTATCTTCTCGTCCATCTTCCTGCCTCCTCCTGAATAACTTGAAGCATTTCTGTCTTCCAGTAAAGAACAAACAGGTTAATTGTTTGTTTGTGTGTGTGTGTGTGTGTGTGTGTGTGTGTGTGTGTGTGTGTGTGTGTGTGTGTTTATCTATGCAGTATTTGTTCTCATGGTGCAGTAACGCTGTCATCAACATGCAACATGTAAAAACAAGTGTCAAATCTGTGTTGATGATGCCGATTAACCTCCACTGAGGCCCTTTGACTTGTCCGAGAACTAAGCTTTCGGCCGTGAACTTCCTCTACTGTCCGATGATGTCATCATGATGCAATAATGTACAGATCAGCTGCTTTTCTATTCGCTCTGGTTCCTTATCAGCAACACTGAGGCCCGAGAGGCTCGATGCTGAGGCAACACTGGAATGAAGCAAACAGGGATGCACTGCTTAAACTGAGATCATGTGTGAGTGTGTGCGTGAGTGCCTGGAATGACCATCAACCATCTGATTTAGTCACTTTGCTTCCAAAATAAAAGCTCATTTTCCATTGAACCCGAATGCCATGCAAACAGTGAAATAATTTAAGTGTTTAAAGGAGCAGTTTGCCCCAAACAACTGCACACAAGGCTTCTCCCTGAAACAGGCAAAGCTGTTTCTGTTTTTTAACACACACACACACACACACACACACACACACACACACATATCTACACAATGTGGAGTATAGTTTAGTGTGTAGAACAGCTATTTTTGAGTTTTATCTTTCCTAGTTTTGAATTGTAGATCAAATTTTAGGCAGATTGTCAAGTTTACAGCCCAAGATGGTGATGCACAAATTCAGATCCAATCAATTCAACTAATCATCTTCAGTCAAATCCTGAATGGAGATGTGTGAAATGCTTGAATGTGAACAACAAAATGAGACACGAAGCAGTTCTCATCAGATATTTCCTACAAAAATTTCAGCTCTGAACCTTAAGTCTTCCTCAGACGTGTTAAAAAGCAGCAGCTCCTGCTTCAGAGAGCCTCCGTCAGCTTCTTTATGTACAGTATTTATTCTGTGAGCTTGTTTTATATGAGGACGATGATGATGACTATGATGCAAATATGCAAATGCAAACTTGTCAGGTTGAAATTACGTAACATTTCTCTTAACGTTTTATTTCTGTAATTTTGTTTTGTTTGTTTTCATTAAAAACTGCTGTACATCCAACATCTGCCCTTTTTATTTAGACTGTTTACACACATACACACAAAGGATGGGGGAAAAAGCTTCATTTTGTTAAAGGTATTCTTTCGTTTAAAACCAGAACACAATTATTCAAAAGTGAGTTATGAACTGAATCTAACTTTTGGACATCTCGCAACAAAAACTGTTTATTTGTCTATAAACAGTTGTAAAAAGTAAATACCAGTTGTTGCACTTGGGCTACTTAGGACTCGCTGGTAGCTTTAGCTAAAGCTAATTTAGCTACTTTTCCTGTTTTTGGAAATTTTACAAATGTAATTTTGATGCTTGAGCACCTGAAGAACTGAATGGGTAATGCCACATAAAGAAGACATGTCTTTTTCTTATGAGGAAGATTAAAAAAAAAAAAAAAAAAGTTGCATGCGTCAAATACGACTTACCTTTACTTAGCAGATTAGCAGGACAGAAAATAGGCAACATGACTGACTGACGGTTTTATCCTGGGTATCATAGTTGATGACACCTTGTTGCATTGACACGGCAAGAATTCATGACGACAGTCCCCTAAAATGACACTGAAGTCTTTTAGTGTAGTCTGAACCCGGCAAGGGACACTTATGTGACCTTCAGTTTCTCATGATGTAGTGTCAATAGACAACTACGTGATCTTATGGGTTCTCATGTGATCTTATGTAATCTCACCAACTCTCATTAACCCTGAAAGATTTCCATGTGAACCTAAAAGCCTAAATACTGTCAATGATCTCTTTGGTTCTGTCTCTACCTGTTTCTTATTATTAATAATGTAGCTTTTTTTTTTTTTGTTGTTAATACCAACAATAGTCAAAACAATTATTTATGTGTTTTTCTTATTTAAACAATATTGATACCTATGTGGGTGCTGTTAATGTGTGTAAATAATACTTAAATCCATTCAGTTTCAACAGGCTTTAAGACTCTATTGCTTTTCTTGCTGGCTACCAGGGTTGTTATGAAATTATCATAAGCGAGAGTTAAAATAAATGCACTCAAGCCCTCTTAACTGGTCCTGAACTATAAGTTTAGTATTCAATAAAATGATTCTGTTTTCGTATTATCTTTAGATTTGTGTGTGTTTTCGCTGCATTTCCTGAGATATTAATAAACATTCTTCTGCTTCATCCAGGTCAACTTGAAAGCTTTGCTTAAATTACTAAATACTCAAGTCTCTGTTTATATTTCTCAGCTTTAATGTCACAGATGCCTAATCTGAGGTCAACAGTGACAAATGTTTAGACTGGACATACCACGGACCTTAAACAAGACTATAGGATCATGGTATTGGTGACAGATTATTGGTCTTTCTCAACAAAACACCCCCAAAAACTCAACAAACCAGTGACTTCAATAACATGTCCACTGATGTCCTGCTTTAAACTGACTTTTCACAACCAACTATTTTCCTGTTTGCATGTTAATGTCTCACAGAGAGTCTGACTTTGTGTCTGAGGACTTCATGTACGTGATGTGATTTATGGGTTTTTGATGGACACGAGCTGAACACCTCGTCACCGTTTAACTGGTCTCATTACATATTGCCACACAGCAGGAACCGCTGAGCCTACAGTCAATGATCCATCCGGTTTAAAGCTTCCAGTCTAGTCCAGTCCAGTCAGATCTCTGCAGCACCAGTTCATTCAGGTCAGTGTGATTCAGTGTTGTCTATCTCCCATTTACAAACTTCACGCAAAGATCAGTGACGGAAAACCTTCAAATTAAAAAGAAATTATCATTCTGATTGTTGCTTGCAGCTTAGTAAACATTCAGTCAGATATTTTATGTTTTGCATGACAACTGAGACCAAAACAGCCAACAACACCCCCCCCGCCACAAATTACATTTTAACATTTGTTTTTAGAAGCACAAGTGCAGATTTTTAATTACTAGAAGAGGGAGGACAAAAGTGAGCAGTTTCCCACCAGAGCTCACTGTGGTATCCAGCCAAGGTCATGTGTGCAGCATGTTTCCAATAAATCACTCTGGGTTATGGAAAGAGTTACTCTGTTTGAAAGGGAGGAGAAGGTCAGAAGTTGTCATTTCTGTAGCTGGTTAGATGTGTTTAAGCAGCTGTTTGAATTTCTGCAGCTCGTCTTCATGTTCATCCTCCACGCTTATGGGTTTATTACAGCCTGGATGAGCCAAGTAATAAATTCCTGATGCAAACTCCTGATTTTCACAGACGGGACATTTTAATTAAGATGTAATGATAACAGATTTAAAACTAATAGAATGAATCTTACAGCAAATTGAATCAGTCTCACGCTGACAGCGACTATTTGTAGGCAGCTATGATAAAAAAAAAAAAAAAACATTCGTGCAGCATAATCATCATTTATAACTCCTCCTATGATGACATCTTTATAATATTAGAACTATACTGTCTTATACACACTTAAATGTATTATAATGTTAATTAGTGTTAATATAAGGCCCAAATGAGGATGCAAGATGAGAGTCATTATTATACTGAGTTATAACAATATTGCTGTACAATTATAGAAATTATACTTCAGGTGCTGTTCTGCAAACTGTGCCTCAATAGTTCATGGATCATTTCAGTTTCCACAAAAACAAATAATACCTATTCTTACTAAACAAAATGTAAGAAATTGTATTTAGATGCAATTTACAATGTTTCGGTAAAAAGTGAAATTTAAAGTGTCTAATTTGTTCATTATTATTAAATGTAACACATAAGATAAGAGCATGTTATATCGCAATATCTAAAAATAGCATTGTGGGAGATGTAGTTCTTTAAAAAGTCAGTGAACAGATACACTAGAAGTCAAACAAAAACCTAAGATTTTGTGGAATATTAACACCTTGCATCTCCTTTGCAGCCAATTTATTTGTTCTGGAGTCTCTCTGCCTTCAGTTTGGTCTTCAGCAGGTGGAATTAATGTTCACTTAACTCTGTTTGTGGACAATGTTTCACCTCATCATCCTGAAAAGCTTCCCTGTTGATTTGTATGTAAGTTAGGATTGTTTATCCAGCAGAATGATGAGATTTTAATGTGCTTCATTTGATATCTGAGCTCACAGAGTGCTCCTCTATGTCCCTGAATTCATCCTGTTGCTTCAACCAGCAGTGAAATCAATAAATTTCAGAACTCAAAAAACTATTTATTTTGTGTGTTTTTGCAAATTGCCTCTCAGTTTTTGAATCTTAGCAGCCGTTTCATCCTCTGCTGAATCCTCTGAGGTTGTGGTTGTAACATCTTCTCCTCATTACTGACAAGAAAACATATTTGCCTACATTTACTGTGCAGTCGAGGGTTTTTTAGTTCATCATGCAAAGGATTTTCTTGTGCCCCTCAGTCTATCAAGTCATTTTCCATTTTGTAGTTTTCATGTGTACACTTCCTTTATTTGAATGAACCCTTTGCTGATAGACTTTTGCTTTTTTGAGCGTCATTATTGTCATCTTCACCTACAGGATCACCTCTTAACTTCTAACACTGACTTCACATCAATCTAAAGGGCGATTCTCAATCAACCCGAGGTTACATAAGAGCTCTTTTGTACACGAGCTAATGTTCAAACACACAGCTGCCCACAAAACATTTGCAAAATGTCCAACTACTTCTGCACCCTGCATTGAGCACTATTTGTTAAAAGAACTAAATCATTAATGCATTTCCTCAACATTTACAGCAAACTACTCAAATTAAAGCTGAGAAGTGGCACTTTAATGTTGTGCTTTTTATCTTATTCTAAACTGAATGACTGTTAAGAAACAAAAATGTGTTACTGTTTAAATACTGACATTTTCACAGAGGTTAACTTCACCTTCAGTAAAACAGATTCATCACAGTTTTTAGTAGCAGCCTTTTGTAATCACACTGTAGACATGCAGAGCTTTGGCTCACTCCCTTTTAAACAGACACAGTGTTGCTCCCTTTGCTGTTTTCTCTCTATTTCTGAAATGAGGTGTAGTTTCCCCCAACATGAGAAGTTTAGTCGAAGTGAACTCAGACTTTTGCAGAGGGGGAGGATGAGAGGGGGAGGATGAGAGGAGGAGTTCTTTAGTCTTATCCAGGATAAAGAAGGTGTGAAGCTCCTGCAGGGAGACGCTGACACTGCTGCAACAGGAGGACTCA
>NW_007581510.1:0-10094 GCF_000690725.1 Stegastes partitus | reverse complement strand
CCACCGAGCCACCTTGCAGCCCCGGTGATCTTTTAATTAATGTAATTATAATCAGAAATCTTATAGTGGCCCTTTAAATATCTGAAAATTGGGACATTTTTAATTTACCTGGTGTTTTTCAGGGTCTTTCTCACAAGCGTCAGGTAGGATACATGCTCTGCTTTATTAATTAACACAGCTCTCTGCGGCGTTTCATTTGTGTAACTGCTACTCAGATGGGTTCATAGTTACACTGATGCACTGTGACCACTGTGAGTGTGCTTCAGGGTTAATACATAGCTGAGGGATGTAGACACTGAAAACTACTGAGAGCCGGATTTATGATTTCTGCAAAGGTGTGCCGCAAAAAAATTGTGATTGCACATGTGACAGGAAGACAAAAACAAATGCTTGTTATGAGGAGAAGATGCTCTCTAATCAATACCATCATAATTCAGCATTGAAAGAGTTATAACTGAAGTAGCCGCAGCAGGATTTTGGAGGTGCTTCTGTATCGATGATGCACAAACATGGTAGAAAGTTCTGAATTCTCCAGAAATCCTGGACTGTGTTCGCCCGCTGATACGTTCTGTTTAAAAAAAAAAAAAAAGTGCAAGACCACGTCTCTTTGGAAATGTTCACAGGAGCGCTGTGTGTGTTTCTTTGCTCTATATGAGGACTAATGCACTTATTGTGGTGTGAATAGAGCCACTGAGTGACCGCTGTCTGCTCTCAAAATCGGCGTCAGTCTGTGCACGTGGAAAGCACGGATTGAAGTTGCTCGACAAGTTCTTATGCTCCTCGTGTCTGCGGTGTTTTCTCCCCACACCTCCAAGACATGCAGGTGAGGTTAACTGGGCGACTTTAAATAGCTTGTGTTTGCGAGTGTGAGTCTGAACGGAGCGTCTGACCTCTGATCCGACGTGAACCTGCAAGAGATTAACCAGGGGACTTGGTGAAGCCGAACCCTCCCGACTCCGCCGTCTGTCACAGGGCGCTTGTAGTCGCACTCGCGGCTGAATGAAGCGGCCTTCATTAAAAGGCGTAGCGTATAAATATAGCAGCAAGCTCAGGGATCAACTTCCCTGTCTCTGGCAGAAACATATGGAGAAAAATACAACGTATTCCCAGGCGTGTTAAGTGGCTTTTTCTTGAAAGTGTCTTTGTGCTTATAAGTCTGATGAGCTGCTTGGTTTTTGCAACAGTACCTGTAATTATAAAACACCTTCCAATCAAATGACTGCTTTTACTGTTTAAAGTATGTTTGACTCTTTATATCCATTAAGTGCTTGACAGCGAGATGAATACATGTGAGCAGGTTTTAACCTTTTCAAACACTTGGCTTGAAATTCTCGATCAGATATGGTTTTGATTAATCACTCATAAAATCTTAAGTGGACTCCACATCATTACATGTCTGGTGTCAATCAAAAATAGACAAGTTGACGGTTAAATATAGAAGTTTACTCTTGTCATATACATACAGGTGAAATACAGGGGGGTGGGTCTTAGCGAATGCTGCTAACGGTTAGCAGTGACGACTACGGTGGTGAAACTCCATCGGCGCTCGTTAAGTATTTTCCTGCTACGCACCCTTAAAACAGCACTACAACCCAATTTGCTGAACTTTTACTGCTTTCGAAAAACAAATCCCGAATCTATAAAGGCTTTCTCTTTCGATTGAAAACGAGTAAAAGCAACAAACCAACTTCTGCTAAAGTTGGGTCAGTGTTTGTAGTTTGATTATTATCACGTTGCCAAGTTATGTGGAGGATTTTAATAAAATACAGTTTTTAAAAAAGACATAGATCCAGTGAAGAATTAAACCAAAACTGAGATTCGCTGGGCGGGAGGTCTTAGCGAATACTGCTAACGGTTAGCGGCGAATATGGTAGCGAATAGCAGCATTAGCAGTGAAGACGACGGTAGTGAAACTCCATTGTTGTTGAATATTTTCCCATTACGTACCCTCGAAAAACAACGTAACAGCCCAATTTAGACCCTCTATACAATTATTATTATTATTAGCATTATTAGCATTAATAATATTTGCATAATTTGCTTCATGACTGAATTGCTTGTTCACATACGGGGATTCCCGCTGATGGACAATCAAAATGAACGCAACAGAACTGGTACTGGTACCACTGGTAGCTATTCCGGTCTGCAGGGTTGTCGGGAGTATACCGGATACCGGGCTATTGTGTTGAAAGGGTTCAGTAAATGTACTTGTCGTCGTTCCATTTGTACAGAGTGAATTCCACGCAGAACACAACAGGGTGTTACATATTGTCAGTAAATCAGCATAGATGCGGACTCGCTGTGAGAGGGTTTATTAAACCACTTCCACTCTTCTGTCCCTGGTTGGGGATTGCAGTTAATGTGACTCCATGTGAGTGCACAAATGGAGTACAAGTAGATCTGGAGAAGGTGTTCGGGGGGTAGCTGGGGAAAAGCTCCATGTGTAGTGAAGTCAGAAATTATCTGTTATTCTGCTTTCTGCTGCTAATAACTGCGCGTACTACTTATACGTCAATGTCCTTTACGATCCCCGAAAATATATATAATTTGTTTTGCAATCATCTCCCGTTGGCCTGAAAAGTGGCTCTTAAACTTTCTTACTGATTAAGGAACGCAGCTGGGATCATAATGGACTCCCGTCACTTAAAGTTCAACCCCATTGTGGCGTTGCTTCATCTACCTAAAGAAAAAAACACAACAACTTTTAATTCCCTTTACAGGCTTTATGTTATAAAAATGACTGGAAAGGAGAAGTTTGTCACATGACATGATGACGCACTTCTCAGTGTCTGACTTTATCTTCTTGTTATAAACTTCTCTCAATCTGAAATTTGCTGAGAATGGAAACGAGACACCATGAAATAACAGGTGTCTTTCAGTTTTTTTGGTTGATTTCTGTATTAGCGCCTTATAAATCCTGGTTTTAGCTCTGAACTCTGAACAGGCTGTATTGATCTCTGCTGCTGTCTCCGCCCCCTTCAGAAAGAAGACTCACGAGTTGACAACAACTGAGTCAATGTGTGACACCAGGACTTTCTATCACTTCTACCTTTCCCTCTAAGTGATCCTTTCACATGGAAATGATGCAGAACTCACAACTAATTAGTTCGGTGGTGCACAGCAGCAGCAGCAGCAGCAGCTTGGAAACGGCTCTGAAGTGACTGACAATTAACATGTGGTCTTAATGGGCTTCGTTTCAGTCACTACTTGCTCCATTGTCTGACAGCGGAAATACAAATCTATGTCGATAACAGCTTTATTTATAACTCAGCTGCACTAAATGAAGCCTCTGCGAAGCAAACTGATGCATAGAGTTTAGGTTTGACCAAAACACAACCGGTGACATAAAGACGCTGCTTGGTTCTTAAAGTTTCCACCATTTTTTAATGTTTCTCAGCGTTACAGTTTCTGCAGAGATCTGACCTGTGAGAAGACGTTAGCCGTATTAGCCACATTAACCGACCTGCAAAAACAAAAGTAATTCACTGAGTCTTCAGTTCCTCTGATGCTGGGAGTGCACGAAGACTCTCGTGTTCACTCTTGCAGCCACATTTGGTGAGATTTGCTTGTAGCCGAGACTTTTTAGATTTAGGAAATAAATCAACGAGGCAGCTGCAAGCGGTGAAGGAGCAGTTATATGCAAAGTCTGAGCTGGACGACTGTTGATTACAGAGATGTAACGTGGTGGTTCAGTACAATTCTTACTTGCTTTTAAAGCTGGGAGGCCACATTCGACTACCTTTCACTTTACATTTTCAAGGTTATAAGATCTACAATAGAAACTGACTTTAATGATGAAAAGAAAAAAGAGGAATATGCATCGCAGTTTTTGCCCAAACCGTGAGTGTCGTCATTAGCGGATCTGTCAGACAAGAGAGGAGGTCAATTGACAAATCTGATGTGTGATTATCGCTGTAATTCAGGCGGTGCCGAAAGTGTATAATCCGGGTCAGATCTCATTCTCACCTCTCAGAAATTGACAGTCATCACATATGCATTAATGCCGGCCCACGCATATCAAATGGGACATCTTGAGGAGGAGATTTGATCACTCGTTTCAAGAGGCCGATTATCAGGCGGGAATCGCCGCGGCAGAATCAAACGGCGCACTAGAGATAAATCAGACACACTTTCTCATTTATTGTTAATGCAATCAAAAGGGCTCTCTTTGAACAGACTCTCGAATCAACATTTGGTGAGAGGAAGGAAATCAAATGCGCCTTGGTTAAAGTGTTGCCCGCCAGAAGGAGAAAGGAGACGACGGTGTGCTGAGACAGGCAGAAAGAGGAACCCAACTCTGAAAGCTTTAACTGATTGGTTATTTCAACAAGAACTCCGCGGCACGACAGGCAGATAATGAGCTCGCTTTGATCAGAGACGCATTGTTGTATATGATGATCATTTGTGTGCGAGTGTGTGTATGCAGATGTGTGTGTGCCTGATGAATATTCAAGCGAGATTGTCTGCAGAAAGTATCCCCCAGGAGCAGCTGGCTTGTTGTTACACACATGGGAGGCTTTGCAATGCAACCTCGTAACAATCGCGATTGTCTGAAACGGCGCGTCGTGAAAAAGGGCCTCCTTAAAGGTAACCGAGGGTCACGGAGTGCGAGGAAACGCAACCGGGACACAACAAAGACACAACGCCGCGGCGCATAATTTCACAAATATGAAGATAACAGTTCATTATCAGTTTGATTTGTTCCGGATGGCTGCAACAGAAAATGATTATTGCATGCTAATTACTTTGTAAAGTGAATCAATTAATCATTCTAAACGTAAACAACAGCAAAAAAAACATTCATCACTCTGCAGTTCTTTTTAAAAAAAGGAGTAATTATTTGGTTTTCCTAATATGAGAAGAAAATATGAGCTAAACTGTGTGTTTTATTTACTGCTCTGCTAAAACATCCTACATCCTATTTTTTTTGTTTTTGTTTTTTAGTATTTGCTCATACCTCAGGGGGGCAGCCGCTACAGTAGATTTATCTTCTGAATGCAGCTTCCTCTTCTTTTTGGAGGCAATAATTAATCCCTCATTTATGAAAAAAAAATAAAAATAAAATAAAGCTGCGTAGAGATAAGGGACTGTGGTCTGGGAGTCATTCGGTGTAACCTCTGCATCACACAGCCCAAAGCCTATTTGTTGTGTCATGTGCAGTTGCTCTCACTCAAGCTGGCAGAGCAACACAGGACCGTCACAGCTTTGTTTTCTCTGCACAATCGCCCTCTGCAGAGGGTCCGCACACATTCTGGACCACCTTTTATCTATTAAATCCACTCAAATCGCATCCCATAGCTGTAAATGCTCCATATTTTCATCACTGGCATAATTCCTGCCTTATTTTTTTCCCCCCATTTAAAAAAAAAAAAAAAAACTGTTGTGCTGCTGCTCAGCCTTGCGAGTGTGTGTGTCCTACCAAAAAGTCATTCCAGAGCAGTATCTCCACTCGACCACGACCGTCCATCTCCACTTATAATGTGCATTTAATAAGAATTAAATTGGCGGGTGGATAGATGTGGTTTGAGCCGTGTGATAATGACAGTTTGACTCTTCATGGGTTTGATATGTGGATGACAGCCGCCTGTAAGGCCTAATGGAGCCGTTCCACCAGCATCTGTTAAGAATGCTTCATTGAGTTTACAATTAGTAAAGGCCACGGTTCACTGCCAGGCTGTGTGGCCACCGAGAGTGGGCGAATCCAAGAGATTTACTTTCGCACTTTTGTCACAGGGTGGGAGTTGGGATTGTAGCTAGAGAGCTGGAAGTAACGTGGTCCAGCAGTGGAGTAGCCGTGATTTTAGTTTAAAAAAATCCCCTAAAACAGCTTCAGACTATGTTTCTATCACTCTGACAGGAATAAATAACGCATTGAGGCCTACTCGCAGCGGCCAGTTAAAATACACATGCAGAGTTTCTTGGACTGTGGGAGTAAACATGAGTGCCAGGAGGAATCGTACATAAAGAGTTCCGTCCATAATTGGATGCTCTAACATCCCTGTAGGTGTGAGCTCGGCTCCGCTTGTTTGCGTCTGTTTTAGCACCGTGATGGATCACCAAACTGTCCTGCTTGCCGCCTTATTGCTCGATGCACGTGAGGGGAGCTTCAGGATCCCCTAATTGGAAAATAGAAAATGAAAGTCCTACAATCTGGTCTGGTGTTGATACAGTGTGAAGGTGAGAGAGTTGTTTTTATGTTAGTTTAGCTTTTCTGACCTTAAATTAAGCCACACAAATGAAGCAATTTTGAGTTTTTTGTATTTGCAGGAACTTTTCTTTTGATAGCTTTGGCCTTTTCGATATCATTACAGAGGTGTCCTGATACTTGCTTTGGTCCTGAGCAGCTTTAAAAAAAAATCCTAATCGCAGTTACTTTCACTGTTTGTCTCAACATACTGGCACGACTTCCTGAGGCTCCACCCAGAGAGCTTTGTCAGCGCACCAGCTGTTTTATTGCCTCTAGCAAGTCACCAGCCTTTAAAAAAAAAAAAAAACCTGGGAAGACACTGTTCTCATTTCTTCACACATCCGAAAAAGATCAGCATGTTCTCAGTGTTGACAATCTTTTTTTTCTTTTGTTTTGCATTTTTAAAGGTGACGCTGCTCCCCGTGGCTTTAATGGGTGATTTAATTATGATCGTGTTGCACTTGTTTTAGCAGATAGAGAGTCAGTGTGCAACATTTCAGCGCCTTAGCTTCTTAAAAAGTTCCTCTGATGTGCCAAAAACATACCGAACCACGATTCCACCGACCAAAACCGAGATTTATGTTGATTTTTTCCATTTGTACATGACATAGTGAGAGCGAGCGTCGACTCTGTAGCACAGCTGGATTGCTAATTTTTTTTTTAATTTCATTGTGACGCGTACATTTTCCAAACTGTGCCAACAGCTCATCATACAGAAAGCACAGTGTCAAGCGATATGTAGTCCAGCAAACAATGTGCGGCTCCTGTTTTTGCTTGTTTGTGTGATCTGAAACTTAAGCGTCCTCGTGTCTCATCTGACGAAATGAACTCCGCTTGTAGTGATGCTACCGTTGTGTGGAAACGATAGAAGTGGAAGTAATGATCAGAGGGATAAAGCGAGATTGATCAACATAATTCCTTTATTTGAGTTCATGAGAGACGCAGAAATTACAGCTACAATTACTTTCTGTCTCAATTATAACAAGAGGAAGCCTTTTGTTGTATCACAACAATAGAAGATATTAATGGTGATGACAAAAAAAACAAGACAGAGTTTGTGCTTGTGTTTGTTTCTTTAAAAAAAATTAAATTAAGGGACTATTTACAGCCAGAATTCTGCATTCCTACCTCAACCCAAACACGGAAACAAACCGTGACCCAAATTTGAAACAGATTTTGTAGAATTCAAATGAAAAAGAAGAAATTAGGAAACATCTGAACAAAACACCGTCCGCTAACCTGAACTCTGAGCTTCCCATTGTCAGGAAACGCTGGTCCATGAATCATCCAGGAATCGTTAACTGACCGAGGTGCAAATTACAAAAAAAGGCTCAAAACAACAACAACAAAAAAGTGATAAAATCATTCAAACATCATGCTGAAATGATTCACTTATCACAGTTATCAAAAGAGCTGCTTCAGATCTCTGTGCAGTATCTTCCCATCTGTCCCAAAAACGCTCAGTCAACAACAACTAATCGGAGTCTGTCGGCCGCATCAAGTGACTCTCATGTAAACATTTGGTTTCGCCGACTGCTGGGTTTGTAATTTAATTTGAGTTTTATTTTTGACTCGTGTCCGCTTTTGTAGTGTCGTGTGACTGCAGCCCATGCAGATACTTTACCAGCAGCCAGGGATCGACTGATATGTTGTTGGTTTTTTTGGGGGGTTGATTATTGGTAATCAAGAAATAACCGATGTTTGAACTGATATACAGTCGTGACTTGATAGTCTGACACTAAATGTAAAACCTTCTTTTATGTTGGATAGCAAGGCTGTCGGATTGTCAAGACGGAGGTCGAGATACAAGGAGGGCTTGATGCTTGAAGGTTCATTGGTTAATTATTGTTCATAGTTGTTATAATAACTAGTAGGGCTCGTCCAAACAGCACTTTGTGGTCTCCGGATATTTGGGCCCAGTTGATGAATATCTGAATATTCGGCGTGGCGGGGGGGCACTTCCACCCCGTCGGAGCACTTCCCTGGGGTGGAAGTGGCCAGAACACACAGGCAGCACTTGGCTGCTGATGCCAGTTTAGTTAGTGGTCACACTTCTGTTTCCACCATCGGTGGCGGTGGGGGAGTGGCAGATACGCTCCACCGTTACCATCCGTAAACACTGAGCATGCTCACTGCGTGTGACGTCATCGTGTCCTCTTCTGCAGATGCTCTAACTCATTTGTTGTAAGGTTTAGCGACTTGTTGGGGTCACGCTGAATTGCATACAAATTGGATTCCTCTACAATAACTTCAAGTATGTCTTTAGAGAAGAACTTGAAGAAGCACTGAAGCGGGGACAGGACGCCATCAGCTTTTGGCAGCTGGCCCTGCCAGTCTGGGTAGGCATCGATGGAGTCGTGTACTTTTCTCCATCTTGGGAGGTGGAACACTTCACCCTCCTCTTCATCTGAATCCTCCTCTTCCCCAGAGTCACTATCTTGTGGCTCTTGTTCTTCTGAAACACAAAAAAATATTGGAAAGAAATAAATGCAACAGGAAGATTTGCACACAATTACTTTACCAACTAACCCCTGACCTCTCACTGACCCCTGAGCTCCAAAGTGTCCCTCAAACCTGAGTCAGGATCCACTCCTCCTTCACTCCCTGATAGTTCGCTGTCCTCACTTTCTGAAGGAACGTCCCTAACTGCACATTTGCTTGGTTTCCTTCCATAAAATGTTTGTACGTCCATGTCCTGAAATTATCAGTAGATTGTAAAGTAAAAAACATTGACTATGATCATATAAATGTACATAAACACATGTCTACACACATGAGCTAATGCATTATATTGCCTGAAAAACATTAGGCTACCTGCACAGTGTTGCCTTGAGGCAACGAATGAAAATCATCAGTTTTACTGTATACATACATTTTTAAAAAGTAGATCAAATACACAAATATACTTCTTTACATATTCATGCTCATGCAAGTATATACATTTATTTCCATATAAGCATGTAAAACAGTGATCTTTATCTTACCTTCTAATGGGGATGTCGTTCATGCAGTGCAGCTTACAGAAAGAGGTCCCCCCCAAATGAAAGTCACACCACCTTCAGTTCATCATCTTTTTGGACAGAGATGTGCCTGGTAGCATCATTTGACAAATAAAGTTTTTTTGTTTGAACACTGAGAGGCATGAAAATGTGGTTTGTTGCCTCAGGGCAACACTGTGCAGTAGAGGGTTAAGTCCTGTCCAGTCTAAATCTGTGGGATTGTTCAGTCAGATAATACGCCGTTATGCTGATTGGTGACACAAAATGTCATGTCGGAGTCGGAATCCAAGGCTGTCGGTATGTTAAGGCTGTTTTTAATTTGTTTTTCAAAAAAACCTGTTGATAGCAAGGTTTTCAGATTGTTGAGGATAACTCGGCTTCTTCATTATTAAGGGTGACTATAACTGAATATGTAAAATAGAAATAGGAGTCAATAAATTAGTATGTTTTCTTCTGTTTATGTGGGAATTGTCTTCTGCAGTTACGTCTGCTGTTCTTCTCTGTTTTCCTAATTTTTCACAGTCCTCTCACTTTTATTGCCCGCTAAGGTCCAGATCTTACAGCATTATTAATTATTGTTCTCCAGACTCTGTGTCAGGGTAATTTGTTGCTGTAGCCGTTAGCGTAGCCTAATTTCCTGGGTTGTGGCAACAACTTTTGTTTCTTGTTCAGTTTCTGCTTAAGAGAGCCCTGAAGTAGCGCATTTAATTCATCAATAATACATCTTTAAAAAATAAAGATAATCTGTGATCCCTTCAGGCTGCAAGGTGGCTCAGTGGTTACCACTGTTGCCTCACAGCAAGAAGGTCACCGGTTCGCGTCCCGGTGGGGGATCTTTCTGCGTGGAGTTTGCATGTTCTCCCCATGGAAAGTGGGTTCTCTCCGGGTTCTCCGGCTTCCTCCCACAC
>NW_007581509.1:0-10128 GCF_000690725.1 Stegastes partitus | reverse complement strand
TAACTGTAACCCTGCACTTGAAACCCTGAATGGAAATACAAATCCATCTCTCCAAGGCAATAGAAAAGATTTCTCCCTTCATTCTAACAGGTCTTAAAATGGTAGGGAAAGCCCAGGTATGTGCTACCGGATCTAACATGATAATGTTAAGCATTGCCTATTCATCCACTTAGTATTCTGCTGCTAATTTGTACTGTAAGCCATCAGACCGAGCCACTCAGCTTCTTTTTTTCCTCCGTCTCCATCAATGCAATCAAGGAATTAACCACAGAATCCATCTGACCCATCTCCTAATTACTTGATGGGAATTTGACTTTCTCAATGTGAGAAGAAGGGCAAAAAAATAAAAATAAAAATTCTGGAAAATACCCTCAATGCATGATGTCTAATATTAGACGCCCATTATGATTTAATGTCTATTTTTCACCATGTTAGTTTGAGTATGTGCTCTGACACATGTAGATGACGACGCCAACCTTAAAACCTACACAACTGCTGATTATCTGGCTTGTTACTTGAACTGGGGGGGGGGAGGAAATAAACAACAGCTATTTAAAGAGCAACATCAGACCTGTGATTCACTCGACAATATATGAGATGTGGAAAGTGATTCATAGACTTCAACGGGCTTTACCTCTGATGTCATAACATTGCATTTTCTTTCCTGCCCTTAGTCCTCTTCCCCATCCCCTTTCCATTTATCTCTTTTCTTCCTTCCCCCTGTTTTTGCTTTCCATCGCTGTTCCTCGCCTCAGCCGGATCCATATTAACCTCTCTGTCAGTCTCCGCCATCCTGCATCTCTTCCATTCTCTTAATCCCCACCAGCAATGATCAGGAGTCCTCCACGGAGAGGGAGGAAAAAAAAAAAACGATGATGCCACCCTGTGCGAATCCGGTTGTCATGGCAACGCTTTGGCAAACCGGGACAGAACGGCCTTTTAATTAAAATGTTGATTAATTACCTTTTAATTGCATACTTATACATTGTAACATTGAGGTAGTCCTTTTTCTTAATCACTCTACTTTATACTTACTCTTTTCTTCCTCGTTTTCTTCCTCCTCGTTGTTCCTTTAAGCTCTTCTATAATTTCCTGTGATCAGGCAGGGAGCGTGCTCTTACGGACAATAATCCGGTTTGAGCTGATAAACTTATCTTAAAGAGGACGGTTGAAAGAAACAACAGAGGGCAGAAAGGACACGGGCGGGCTGAAATGCTTCGGTAATTTCAGCTCACCTTTACTCCGCCGGTGGAGGTTGCGTTTTAAGAAAGAGGCGGAACTTCACTCGTTTTGGTCTCAAGGTCGTCAGAAAGACAAAACGTTTGAAGGACAAGCGGGGATTTGTGACCGTCATTTGCTTTTTAATCAATTGGACTCTCTTCACACCCAACGTGGTTTAGCGTTCATGCATCAATAAGGCAATAGCAGCAATGCTTTCAAACAAACATCGCACAGATCAACGTGCTCTGCTCGTATTGACTATCGCACGCTGGGACTGGAACACTTAAATGTGACCCATTATATTATCAAATACATAGAACATTAGAAAAATGTTGCTTGAAAAGTGAAAACGGCCAGACAGGTGAAGCTTTTTAGGGGTAAAGGTTTCCATTGTTCATATTGAGGAATCCGAGTTGCTTCCAAATCACCACCTTTTTTTGTTTTTTTAATTTTTTGGACCTTTTTTGCCATTATTGACTAGTATAGTGAAGAGAGAGAAGTGGGGGGAAGAATGGGGGAAGGACCTGCAGCAAGGTGTCATGAGTCAGATTTGAACTTCAGTCCCTGTACATGGGACGCCAGCTCAAGCAGGTGAGCCATAGCAGCGCCCCCAAATCACCACCATTTTTGACTCTCCTCTCAGTCCATCATTTTTACTTATCCGAATATGTGTTTTCTTTCCTCGTTGGTCCCTATTTGTTCCTTTTAGCCCTGCATGTGTCAGCTCTGTAACCCTGCTGCTGTAGCCTAATTGGGTGATTGTGCAGATGATGGCTGACCTAAATAGAACAGATGCATCTCTTCTTCAGCAGCACCTCATTTTTTTTAGACATGATATACAATCAGAATGTTTAGCCTTTTGTACACCTTAGGTATTTTGTCTCTTCTTCTTTATCCAAACCTTTAAAGACTGAGTGTCTGAAACGTATGCCCTCGCTTGGCTTTAATTGCTTGCTTATTCTCCGGCGTTGCTTTTGTTTGCTCTGATCTTGCTCGGCTTGATCATCTTTTAATCGGATAGACATAGTCAGTGTTCCGCTTTTTAAAAAAAAAAAAAACAGCCCACTTGACATAAGGCTCCATATGCTGGAGTGACTACCTCCAGGGACAATGTGTGTGTGTGTGTGTGTGGGGGGGGGGATTGTGTGTGTTTCTGTGTGTGTCATCCTTGAGCAAAGCCCGGTTCGTTCTCTCAGCTGTCTGGTTTTCCATGCCAGCTGAGTAGGGTGGCGCCCATGAGTACGGCAGCACAGGTGTGGGTTTTTTTCTTTTCTCCTGCGCACACTGATCGCCGTGATTACACATGCACCCACACGCTCTGTTACCATGGTAACGCCATACCCCCCTCCGATTCACACGCTCATATCACCGATCTCTGTCAGGTGCAGGTTAGCGCTGGTTGCTAATAGTACTTTGTCAGCGGGGCCGACAAGACCTACTCCCACCACCCACCCGAACACACACATGTCTAAGTGGATCAATTTGTGTCAATTTAAAAAGTGTAACAAGTTGCCACCATGATAGCCTTAGGTCGTTTCCAAGCCCTTGACTGCTGCGTGTGTGTGTCCGTGTGCGCGTGTGTATATGTGTGTGTGTGTGTGTGTGTGTGTGTGTGGCGGCATAAGTGGGGGTCATATTAGCCGTGTAAGCCGGGGTTGAGTAGCCTCGCCGCCTGCCTGCTGCCTCTTTGATGGGAGAACATCTGTTGGCTGTGATATGAAGCTCGGGAGTATCTCTTTCTCTCTCCTGCTCCCTCTCTCCTTCACTTGCTCTTCCGTTTCTGTTATGAATTCCCCAGCTGCTCGGCTCCCTCCCTTCACCTAAAAACCCTGTCCCACACCACCTGTGCAGTTTTAATGCATAATTTATCTGCTAAGTAACCACATCCTAGAGACTCATCCCCGCATCCTTCTCCTGCTTTTGACGCTCTGCCCTCGGCACGGTTTGGGTGTGAGTTGTGGAAAGTGGACACCTATTTACTAATATTCTTATTTAAGCAGATTAGGATTGATTGGGGTTAAATCGTGGGCAGTGTATGTGTGTGTTGAACTCAACTTAAGCCTAGATCAAATCTTAGCTGTGCAACATTTCTATGGCGCTTGATCTGCTTTCTATGTTTAACCACTCGGGTCAGTTATATTTCTTTTTGTTTGAATTCATAGTTGCCACAGAAACAGCTTCTTGTTGAAAACCCATGAAATTAAGTGTTTAATTCCAGGCACTGATGCACAGTACAGTCATTTCAGTTCAGCAAAAACTGGATTTTAATTCTAGATTTTGGAATCCTATCAGGCACCAGACTACGTTAAACCTGTTTTTGAGCTGTCTGTATTATCAAGCAGTCAAATATACGGTTGAATGACAGATTTTGGAAGCTTTACTGCAAGTACTATCTCAAAACCTAAAACAGAAATGTTCCTGTGCTGAAATCAGAAACCTCGTTTGGCCTAGAGCTTGCAATTTCTATACATTGTCGAAAACATCATTTTCAGAGTTTCTCTTTCTCTTCATGCTGCTTTATATGGTTTACTGGATCGTTGCTGCTTACGCCCATTATGTCACCAAACTTGACATACTGATGCATGATTTCAGCCTTACATATATGCCTTTGTGCAGCTGACATTGTTTGTTATCGTGCCCACGTTTGTGGCCTTGCAGGGCCCATAAGCAGTCGTATTGTATTAGCTTACTGTGACAAGAGCGATGTTGCTACCACATTGTAGCTCAACCTGGACAAATTCCTCCCAAGGCCTCAGCGATGCTATACACGTGTTTGTGTGCACTTATCCCGGTATGTATGGTTTATGACGCACGGCGACGACGCTTTATATATGAATGTGTGAACAACATGGAGGAAAAGATGAGGAATCGTGCATACAAAGCCCCCCATCCTCTAAATCAGTTCTCCTTCCATTACCGCTGCGGCCCCTCTTACTTAGACCGCCGCGACAAGGTGAGCCATCAGGGTTAATGTACCATCAACAACCCCTCTTAACCTTGGAGGCAGGCTTTTTATGGGCTAGGTTGTGCATTGGGTTAATGTCTTTTCACTTTAGTGTACAAGAGCGACGGGGCCATTCCGACACCTGTCACTCATCTCACTGTCCAATCAAGATCGGGCGTTTTCCACACGGCGGTTACTCCGTTTGAATCGGAGGTTGTCAAAGATACTGAAGAGGCCCCGAGCCCGTCGTGTTACATACATTGTCATCATTGTACCTCAAATGCACTCTAAATAGTCGATAAATCAAAGTGGGAGAACCTGGTAACCCACCTGTCAGTCACTTAAGCTGTGTTGTACGTTTATCAGCGTCAAGGATTTACCCGACACCAACCTCTTATCTCGTCAGTTGCTGGCAGTGAGTCATATCGGTTTGAAATCCAGAAGGAACATTTGCACTTAGCAGCAAGAAGGGGGAAATACGGCTTCTTTTTCCACCGCTTCGATGTACATTATTTCTGAAATGGCCACGTTGAGAACATTTTTTTTTTTTAAATCACTTTGCAAGGTGTGATTTTCTCACTGACAACCCCTCATAACATCACATTTACAAAAAAATAACAACACTACCTGTGTTTATGACAACCAGTCCTCAGCCGTTAACCTTTCACATGCTTGTCAAGAGAAATATGTAAATATTTCACTGATGACATGAAATAAGTCCATCATTTGGTGTTACCACTGCCTGAGATCTTTTTGTTGCATTTGATTTTTGTTGGTATTGCAGTGTTTCCTCTAGGAGCAAACGGGGGCAGGCTCTCCGGGGAGCCGTGGCAACATAAACAAATGACAGATTTTACTATTACAACCTAGTTATGGAATGGCCAGTTGAAAATGTTTTTTGAAGGCTGAATGTAAAAATGTAATAAATAAATAAAACAATAAATTTTATAAAAACAAAAACAAAGAAACAAAAAAAAAACAATGAATAATAATTTCTTGATGGGGCTGTAGAATCAGTGGCAAAGTTTGCACCCAGGCTCAGAACAATTAGTTTTTCTGGGTCTTTATAGAAGAGTTCTAAGGCTAGCTTCATCTCCATCAGATGTCTTTCTCTTCTTAGAGAAATATCTGAACAAGCTCATCTGAAGATGCAGTCAGCAGTTCCATCATGGCGTGTAGATGTTAGCTGAGTGCTATCAGTTAGTTTACTCACATTAGTGACACTGAGTTGGCACCGGGCCCAATTAACTTAAGATACCGATGTGATATGAAATGTTAGCTGGCCATCAATATTTTGCGAATGTCTATTTAACTTGTAAAATCTATTCTGAGTTGCCTGAAGCTAATAAGTCTACCTTTTTTTCCGGCGAGTCACTGCCCTGTTCTCCAGGTGACCCTCCTCTGACTCTCTGACCTGGAGCCTGGTGCTGGACGTGACGTCACTTTCAAGGCCGTGCTCTTGCGAGTAGTTAACGTTGTATTAACCCCCCAAAGAGTAGAGACTGAGCAAGATAGTTATCTGTTGTTTACCTGACTACTCGCGAGTACCGACTCAGTGCAGGACTCTGCTGTGAAGGTGGAGACATGCGTCCAATTTGAAGGAGCAGCGGCTTGGATTTAGTAATGGCAGCCCGCCACTCCTAAATAAATTTAGAGGAAACACTGTATTGATTTAATGCTTGAAAACCCTAAAACATTGCATTGAAGGTCTTTTGCGTCAAACGTTCTCCCTCATACGCCGGAGAACGTTAAAGTATAACCTTTAATGGTCTGATCCTGGGGAATTAAATCCCGGAGCATGTGAACACTGAACAAATCCAGGAGTTTGCTCCTGGTGCTCCTGACTCCCTGCACCATGTTCAGTTTCGGAAACTGTGGACTCTCCCACTGTGAAAACTGGCATTTCTTCTTGATGGTAGCTGCAGACCGTCACCAGAGACGTTCCTCAACATGACAGCTGGCTCATCCTGGGCTGGTGACTGACACTGAATCTTATCTTTTCTTCCATGCTCCAGTTTGAGAATTTGCAATAGAGAAATGGCAAATGTGCACCTACCAGTGGTCACAGAAATGACTTTATCACGGGTCGTGGTGTTGATAGCGCAACGTAGAGACTCTCTGTTAATGTGAGGTATTGTGGTGGCTAATTTAAGGCACTTGAGGCCAGTCATGATGACAGACAAAGATGGCGGCCGCCAGTGGTATATCTAAGCCGAGGATACCAGACTCTATTTTGTATGAATATTTGGGTTTCAGATCTGATGATACAGGTGACCCATCCTGCAAGGACAATGCTGTGTGAGCTATTTCCTCTGGGAAAGTTGATGATTGTCCAGGGTGGTCCCAGCATGTCCTAGATCAGCACCCTTATCGGGTTTTCCCTCACTTGAAAAAGCCTAATGACTTCTTTCAAAATCATCATTCTTGAATCTTTTAAAAACACAAATACTGTACACTGCTGTATTATATTAAAAAGGTATCAAAATATGGAACTGTTGCTCAAGTCTGCAACAAAATAGAATTTAAAACCAAATCTAAAGCCACATTTACCAGACATTGAACCTTGAGTCCTTGCAGGGATGACTAAGAGCTGTACCAAATGTCACCCACTCACATTAACATATGGTGATTTCCAAAAGTTACACATTATAAAAATCTTCTGTATAAACACGCATATAATGTACTTTTAACACACTGTAGATACACTCAAAAAATCAGTTCTTACGTCTTCAAGAGGAGGTAGTGTACTTATGTTAGATGTGATGCGGCTCTCGGTGAAACAGCTGTCTATCTTGCTGATCATTCTCCGACTCTAATGGCTTAGTCAATACAGACAACATCATTGAGGAACAGGAAATCCAGGGTCGTCCACCTTTCTCCCACACAAACCTGTCCCACTCATTAACATGACACCATTGCAGATTTCTAATGAGCTCTTCCTCACTCTGTATGCCACTCAAAGTCCTCCCCAGACCTAATTTACAGCGCTAACTTTTGGACATGATATTGTGAAGGACATTCTGAATACTAAAATAGAAAGTAAATATAGTTTTTAAGGCAGCGTCTACATCCAGTGGCAGAGGCATGAGATCTAACTTTACATTCGAATATGCCTCCTTTGCTAACATTCCAGTACTTCTCTTTGATGCTACTGTTGTTTTATGAGTAAAGCTCGCCCACCTCCCATCTAAAGGTGTTAATCATCAGTAAAAGGGGTAACCTTTCTATTCTTATATCTAGCTTTAAGCTTTTTGATGTGAAGAAAGAAGGGCACCAGTGAGCACGGAGAGGACGAAAGAGAAAAAACGTGCCCTCGATTGAATTAATGAACCATTCTCTCTAAAGGGGTTTCATCAGGGTGGTAATAGGGACTAAATTGATTCACAAAGTGCACTTTTATGAATAACATGCTCCTATTGATTTCAATTGTTCTCCGTGTGTGATTGGGTAATGAATTAACAATGGAACTATGTGAAAGCCATGTACGAAGACAGGCCACTCCATATTATCTCGCTCATGTCACTCCATACTTGAGTTGCTGCGTTGTTTCAGAACTGCACACGATCTTCGCAGGTTGCCAGGGCTGCGCTACCTTGTCCGGCAAGGTGTGTGTGTGTGTGTGAGTCAGAGGGCAGTGACGTGTGCAGCTGTCAAACGCTTCACACAGTATGTGAGCGCAGTAAGACGGTCCGCAGTCTGAGGCGTAGAAGTCTATCCTGAGTGTGTCAAATGAATCACAAAAGGGGTTTAATGCTCTTAATTTTCGCAGCCGAGCAAAAACAAAACACAACTTCATGATTTGAATCCAAAGTATTGAAGATCTGTTTACACGTTAAGGTTGTTACAAATGTTTCGCTTAACAGTTGGAGGTTTAAACCAAATGCGCAGTTTTTTTTGTTTTCTTTTCTTAACCTTGTATTTGCATTTTTGTGTCCTTACAAAGAAAAGAACCCATAGGCTCTAGTGACAAAACTTGAGCACTTGCCTGCTAACAAAGTGCGCAGTGTGCACTTGGGGGTAGCTCTGCTGATTTTTGTCTCAACAGACCCTACACACACACTACTACAATTGACACACTGCCACATTTAATCAGTGTTCAAAGCAGCCCTCACACCCTCGTTCTGGCACTACGTGTGTGTTCAGTCATCCATCTGTCTGTGTATTCATCCACCTGTGCTCGAATGTGCGAATCTACGAATGTAGCACCATTGCTCAGACTTTGTCGACTGCGAGCCCTTCATCAAATTAGAAATAGTCAGATAAATCGGCACTAAGCTAATCAGCGGGCCTCTTAACTAGCTGAAGCAGAGCTGTGCTTGCTGTTAAAGAGCTTCTCTTTAGTCGGTGAGGTATCTGGTGTGCCAAGCTGGGAAAATAAGACTTCTGCAATAACTTAGCGATGATCAGGGGACTTTTTTTCTCCATTTATGCATCCATCAGTTAGAGGTAAAACTTGTTTTAGAAACCAGTTAAAGTCCCTCTCAGGTTATTGATTTAACCCCTGACATTCCCACCTCTTTCTCTCCAGCCACCCCTCTCCATTCCCTGCAGCTCAACACACCAGCTCACTTGCAGCTCTGCTCAAAACTACTCTGTGGTACCCTTGCAATATTGATTCAAGCACACATGTTCGAACCAGATGCTGAGGCTGAAGAAGAATGATACAGAAAGCTCCATCTTGCAAGCAGGATCGGTTTCCCAAGTTTGATATGTGTGAAACGCTTTAAGTCTGAATCCGTGTTTTTGAGGTGGCACAGTGCAGTTTCAAAGTGAAAATGCTCAGTCATGGAGTAGACCTCTTATTTTCTTCATGATGCGTCTTTTAGGATATTAAAAACCATGTGGACACGTTAGAGAGGTAAAAGAAAACATCTTTACCATAGCTTGTGGCTAAGCTGGTCATGTCTATAAATGTTGGTAAAAAAAGGACAATGATGTGATTAAAAAAAAAACCCCAAAAAACTGTTTTGAAACCATTAGATTATTAAAGTGAGCAGGGCAACAGAAGAATAATATAACCCCAAGTTAGAGGAAATGAGAAGAAAACAGAACAGACATAATCTCTACCCCACATGCTTTTACGCTTCCTCTCACCTTCTTTTTCTTTTTTTTCTTTTTTCATGGGATTCTGATAGCCACTATGAGCAGCATGAGAGCAACCTTTCCCCATCACCACATTACCCCACTAGACTCACTTGTCACTCACTTGGGTGTTAGTGCATTTTGTCATTCAAGAAATGTGAAGGTCAGCCTAACCCGCCATCTCTCTCAGCTTGGTCTCCATTATTCGGACTTGTTGTCCTTTCAACCCGAGCTTAATGGCCTGCTGCTTTCTTTTTTTTTTTTTTTTTTTTCTTCTTCTTTCCTTTTTTTCCCCCTCTATATTTCTATCTCCCTTTTCTCCCTTCCTTCTTTCGCTCTCTCTCTCATTGTCTCCGGCAGCTTGGTGGCTCTAGCGTCTGGCTGCAGTTGCAGAGCAGCAGCAGACGCAGCAGTCACATACCTGCATTCAAGTGGAACAAACAGGATGGTTGGCTGCTCACGGAAGGTCATCAGCCCTGGGCACAGTGTGTGTGTGTGTGTGTGCGCGTGCATGAATTTATTTGTGCTTTAAAAAGAGCTGGAGCTCCGTAGCGTTTCTAATGGTGCACTCAGACATAATGCAAAGCAAGTTCTCATCTTGTTGTAATCATACTGATCACTGGAGGCTTTTAGCAGTCTTGACCACAAATAATAAATAGAACACACGCATCCTTTTTACCCTCTTTCACACACGCAAAAGAGGGAAGCAGCAGCAGCAGCAGCAGCAGCAGCGGGATGTTAGTCCTTTTTAGCCGAAACCTGCGACAGAAGTTGGCACAAGCATCAGAGGTGTGAACAAACTGGGGATACAGCTGGAAGGGGTGAAGAAGTTTGCCTTTTTGTTAACTGTCTGAACCCCGAGCGGATTCTGGGTGTTTGTT
>NW_007581508.1:0-10345 GCF_000690725.1 Stegastes partitus | reverse complement strand
AAGCAACTAATAAAAGTAAGTGACCAGAAAAATGTGCTATTTTCCTGACGGAGGTTTGCCAAACAGAAAAAATCTGATTTTACTTTCTCTGCTACACCAATGTGAGCAACAGCCTCAGCCTGGTCCTCCCTATTAAAACTGTCTGGCTCCATCACTGACTCCTGCTCCAACTCTTCGCTCATTTTTGGATTAGCCACGAGTTAGGAGAAGCCAGGCTCTGCAAAGCCGACGCCGAGCTTCCAAACTGCTGCTCAGGAAACTTATGAGTGACGTCATGGAGAGTTTGTTCATCTTTATCTGCAGTCTATGTAAACCTTCTTTTTATATTTATATCATGCACACATTCCCTCCTAGTGAGGGTAGCTAGAACTTTTAGCCGATGTAGCTCAACTATGAGAGACAATGAAAAACAGAAGCAGGTATAGGTGCAGACAGAAGACGCTGTGTTGGTCATGTGGGCTTCAGTTAACATGATCCAGAACAGAACTATGCAAATACTGCAAGAAATTATTCCTGTTTCAAAAGAGAAACACAACCAGCTTGTTCCCATGTCTTAAACAGAATCATGAATTAGCTTGTGCACGTCCAAGATAAAGCAGAATAAAACCACCACATGCCTAACTTGGGAGCTTTTCAGACACGGCAGCGTGTTGCAGTGTTTAGTCCAATCATGTGCTTTAATGCAAATCAAGTTTTTATGCAAAGCAAAGTTCAACCGGCTGAGATATGCAGCATCATGGAACTGGACAGGTTTTTTTATGTGGTGCTTGTTACCACTAACACACTGAACTGTTTATTAAATCTACATGAGTCTGCATTTTTTTTTTTTTTCACAGCCCGATTTGTATTCCAAATTTAATTGGACCAGTTCACGGGAGCTTGACTAAATGTTTAATGTTTTCTGAGCACTTGGTCGGCGTGGTTCAGTGGTTCGACCAATGGAGAATTAAATTTGTGTCTCTCCCTAAAGACCTTATCAGATGCCAGTGAAACGAGGCCATCTGTTGGGAGAGTGTTAGTGAAGTGGCCGTGCTGCAGACAGACCACCCCATGCAAATGAGTCTGGTCACATAGAACTGTAAACGCAGACTGACCAGCTTTGTTAGGATTTACTTCACGGCTACGTTAGCTTAGCATTATGGTTGGAGACGGAATTTAAATGTGTTTTGTGTGTGTGTGTGTGTGTGATATCCTCCACAACATCAGGAACATCTGCTTTTTATAGTTATTGTCTAATGTGTTGTGCAGCTGCTTAATTCCTCACTTTTGGATCATTTATTCAACAAATACTTCTTGGTGGTTGAGTTATAACTTGTTAACTTTAACTGTTTTAGTGCGTCTGAGGTGCATCTCTAATTGAGTCACTCATCGTCTGAATGTTATGTAAGCGTCAAAATCTTAACGGCATAATTATCAGACATTCGAAGAGGAAAAGTCGTCTTGTACAGTCGTCCTCAGATGTATTCATACCCGCCCATTAAAGTAGGAAAAACACAGCTTCAGTCACTGAAATAAGGTGAAATTGACAAAAGTAATGAACATCATGACGTTGCTTTTGAATTGTGGTTCAACAGAAATATAAAAAAACAAACAAACAAACAAGCATGATGGGACCCGTAAACTAATATCTAATTGAGCAACCCTTTGAGCCAATCACTGCCATCATCAGGTGTTTCCTGTAACTCTCAGTCAGACTTCTGCACCTGTTGACAGGTATTCATTTGTCCAGGACAGTTTTGTTTGTTTTTTTTGTTTTTTTTAAATTATTCTTTTCAACTATAATTCAAAACCAATGTCTTCTTTCACTAAATTACAATTTAGCAAATTTTTATTTATTATTACTTTTTCCAGTTTCTAGTTATTTGAGTGACTGTTGTGAATTTTGCCTTTTCTTTAATGGAAATGTCTGAACACATTTGAGGACGACTGTATATATTGTAAAAGCGGTTTGAAGTGGTAATCTGCATCCTAATTCCTTATTACAGGTTTGGAGTTTGTGGTGTGGTCACACCGAAGAAAACAGGGAACAACTGAAGCAGGCAAGTCAGCATTCATTCTAATTTAACAGAATAGAATTGTTTCAATACTAAAAAATAATGTGAAGCTAAATTGAGGAAAGTGCTGTCAGGTTTTACTACATTTAAATAGTTTTGTGGACTTTTTCACAGCATAAATATGACAAATTCAAGTTGGTTCTTTTTTAATTTGAGCTCGATTTGCTGTGTGAAGGAGTGAATGCTACCCAGACAACAACACAAATATCTGTTATTTGATAAATGTACATTAAGAACAACAAGCAGCCTTGTATTCGTCACAAAAAGTACCGACGCCGTGAGTCAGAACACTTCTAATGTCTTTTTATTCATTCAGTTTTGCTACATGACAGTTTTATTACAGCTCGAATGTGCGACGTCTTCTATCAACAACATATTGCTGTAGCCTAAAAAAATAAATAAAGATTTAGTTTTCCTCTTCACAACGATGAAGACGTGACGTTTGCACAACACTTAATATCAAACTGACGCAATGAAACAGCGATGAGCTTCACATTAATCACCATTTACAGAGATGTTATGATATTTATTCATCAGGCGACGGGAACACAGCAGATGTACTCGCCTGATTATTCACTTCTTTTTTTGTTTTTAATGAATGGAACAAGTGGATAAGCAGCTGAACAACACATAGCAGACAGTACATTCTTTTACATGTTTCACTCAGATTAGACAGCAAGCACCAAGTAGAAACACATCAAATGAACATCAGAGTTAAAACACTGAACACTGACAGAAGATCACATCTGATAGGACCTGTGGACGACAGTTTGCATGACTTTACGTTTTAAGGCATTTTGAATTCCCTTTAACAACATTTTACTTCACTCGTATTCTCACGTGGACATAGAAAAATACAGCTATTAGAAGAATAAACATGCACGTGTGTCGCTTATAGTCTTTTTTCACATTCACGTTGGCGGATGAGACACTCTCAGCTTACGCGCCGTGTGGACACAAACATCCTCACGTCTTCACCGCTAAGGACCACTGATTCGATTTGCTGAAACACGAGCCACCACAGATTGAACACGATACGCATTTGTAGAGGAATCTAAGCCACGGTACACTCCGAGTGGACACTTTTGACCGAAACAGCATGCATGATGTGGATCACCGTCGTTCTGAATATCAAAAATAGCAACTGCAGTTAATTTATTGTCACACGAAGCTGCATGCATCTAAAGAGCTGATTTGGCACATTTACCCTCATGTTGTGTTATTGCACTTACAGTCTAACAGCTACCCTCATTCTGAGTGCAAATGCAAAGCACTACGTATACACATGGACACAGTGGGTTGCCTCGGTCACCACTGGACTGGACCTTGCTTACAGAGCTGCACCGTTCATCACATCTATTGCTATGATAAAGAACACACACATACAGCACGACTCACGTTTCTCTCTTTACGCACATAAATTATAACCATTTCTCAGCTTATAGCTATTTTTTTTTCACATCTCTGTATAGATAAATAAATAAATAAAGTGCCTTCATGTATGCACAAACTTTTTTCACGGCCGTTTGGCGTCGATAGAAGAATAAAAACATTTAAAAGGGTTTTGCGGCACAACATGATGGCACACATGACGTGAGGTCGGCAGGGTCACATTAACAGGATGTCACGATTGTTCTAAGTCACTTGGATATATTCTGTCACGTATAAGAACACTGCTACTCTACATACACATGAGGATCATTCAGTTGAATCACTCTCTGACTGAGGAGTCGACCCTCAGGTCAGTGCTACAAAATGGCTTCAGCTTCCTAAGTCAAGCGGGGTCGGCGTTGGACCCGAAATCATTCTATCGTCCACACACAGTTTTCATTCATATTCTTTTTTTACATTTATATACTATATATATAGTCACATGAGAACTTTAAGGCTTCGTATTTTGTTGTGAAGGAAACACTATTGCACAAAGACACACGAACGCGTCTCAGCTACTGAGTCTAGAGCTAAGGTCTAAGTCTAAGGGTGCTGAGTGGAGCCGCCCAGTGCTCTCCCAGTATGGCTCACTTCCCTGATTTGTGAGGCTGCCCGGCCCCTTGGCTGCTCCCAGCCGGCTTGGTGGCTGCAGCGCCGCTTCTATTGCACAGGTCCCTGATTTCCAGCAGGCCCTCGTTCAGGGCTTTGACGAAAACCACCGAGCTCGTCTCCGTGTTCTCCCAGAAGCTGGACACGCAGAACACGATGTGGTCCGACTGCGGGTTGTAGCAGGCGCCGTAGCCGTTGGCCACCACCGGGCCGTAGCAGCAGAACATCTCCACTGTGGTGGGAACCTGGAGATGAGAATGCACAGCCGGGCTTAGAGAGCTGTCAGATATGGACTACAACTAACAGTTGTTGCTATATTTTGATGATTTTATTTATTTTGTTTATAAACCGCCAAAAAAATACAGGTTCCCGGAGCTCAAGTGCCAAATAAACCACCAGATTTTTTTTCCTCCAGTGTCCTAGTAGATGAGTTGTTGCAGCTGGCAGCACTATAAAATGTGAAGTTTAGTTTCTGTAGGTGACTGTTTTAGCAGAAAGGTTATTATTAAAACGCTGTTGGTTGAATCACTTCACTGACACCAGACAGTAGTAAAACACAAACCACAGAATATTGCTTAAACTTTAATAACACTGAAGTTGCAGCATCGTGCAGACACCTGATGCTCTTTGCTTTGCTTCCAGAAATGTAGAAGTGCAACCAAAGCGGAGAGTCACACCTAAACCTCAGTCAGACAACAACAACTCTGAGCTGCTGTTAATGTGCGGCATGCTGCGTAAAGTGTGCGGCTGCCTGAATTATTCTAAGTGCAGGGTTGAAGTCTGTCAGTGAAGCTACTGAGGACAGTAGATTCTGGCAGGGTCTTGTGGCAGGTCTATGTGGTGTCTGGTAGTCCACATCGTGGGCTTTGAAGTGGTCCCCAGGTAAAAGGTTACACCTGGTTTGGTATTTATGGACCTTGAAGACCAGAGTGACCAGGTTAGAGGTCGCTGAAGGAGAGTTGTCCCACTGTTCCCCTATAAAAGCCGGTGGTTAAAGCTGGTCTGATGGTTGATTCTTATCGGCTTCGACTCCTCTCGCAGGTAAACCATGATGTCTGAGATGCTATACTTGTTTCAGTAAACCTTTTTATATAACCACAAGATGGTCGAGGGGAGAATTTCTTCATCATCTTCACATCATCGCTGCTCTAAGAAACAACAACTACGACAGCAAACACTGGACCTCAGGCAGAAACACCAGCATAAGCTAAATGTCTTTAATTAGCTCCGTGCATTTTGAAAACTGCTGTTGCCGTGTTGTGGTTGCACTTTTGCAGTCTCAGTCTCTTTTAAAAATGATTACAGTTGACTTTGGCGAGTCTTTTCCAGAAGCCTCTCCCTTAGCTGTTTCTCCACTGACTGTACAGATGAACAAAGCAGCTCAACTTGAGCGCTAAATGTGTTAAATTTGCAGAAAACGCAGCATCTGCAGGTTGGATGTCAGGTTGGCGACCAATTCGCTGGTTGTCTTTTCTCCAGAAGTACGTTAGAAGAACGGGACGGTCAGCGTGGACTTTAAAGACAAGCTCCATCTTTATGTAATTCACGGTTAGGTAAAAGAAAAGCACGGGAACATCAATCTGTCTGTTTTTTTTCTTTATGGATTAATTCCTGTGTTTCATCAGCAAGAAAATGTAGCTCGATGGGTTGTACATACGTCCAGTGTCAAGCATGGACGCCGAATTTAAAGCAATACTTTAAAAAAATAAAGTGTTTTAAGGTTAAATAGATTAGGACTACATGTTACCTGACTGGTTGAGAGGATGAACTGGTTACTGGCCAGATACGTCTCATCACAGAAGATCTCTGGCTTCTCCATGTTGAGGTCCTTTGCGACCCTCAGGAGCCCGAGGAGGTGATTGTCTATTGCCATTCCTGTAATAGCCTGAAAGACATGCTTTGGCTCAGTGGAGACTTTACCCAGTCCTCGTTCTGTAACTTTCCTACGTTTAAAATAAATCGTTCACTGAAATACTTTGCAGTTGAACAACAACAACCCTGTTCCTTAAAGTCTGACTTGATATCCAGGATCGGTGCTAAAGCTAAACTCAGCTGCTGCTGCATGAGGGGAGATGAAATGAACTTTTTAAAAAAAAAAAAAAAAAAGCCTCTACATGTTTTCCAGTTAGCTGAGAAAATCTGTGCATTAGAGATACCTGAGATGATTAGCTGAGCTTAGCATTGAGGCTAAGCAGCACCTCTAAAATTCATTAATTGGTCCCTTATATCACATCTGAGGACAGTTTGCACAAATAAACCCTACCTGTGATATTAATATATATTTCAAAATGGCTTAAAACACTTACTGCGATTGTATAATTCGTCTGGGCATTAATTGCATCCCTCAGTCGTTTCATTTTTTCTGAATCCTGTCGGAAAAAGTAAAAACATTTTGAGTTTAGTCACTCATCAGACAGCGGTGCAGCCAGCCGTTCTTCATGCATCCACTGAGTCTGCAGGGAGATCATCTGTTTGGACTGGCAGACTGACTTTGGCGTGCCGAGGTGGCCAGTCACACCTGTTTCATTTAGGCAGCCGCGATGCACAGTGATGTGGGAGTTAGTAATTTGGAGGGAAAGTGAGAAAAATGACTCACGGTGTAAGTTACCCTCTCGTCTGTCATCGACTTGACAAAGGCCAGGGCCTCGGCGGTGGCTGAGCGGATGTTGTCTACCCGACCTTCTTGGAAACGCCGAATGGAGGCGCTCTCGTACGTGGGGACGAGCCTCCCACTGCATCTGAGCCACAGACAGGATTTGAAAAGGTAAATTAACAGCAATGCATTTTGAATTAATTTAAAGATTTACGTATAAAATAAAGTTTACTTGTAGAATGCGAGCTGTAAAGCGACTTGTATGAAGGCGTCTGGACTCATCTTCTGCTTCTTGATAAATTCTTTCCCATAAACTTTGAATTTGAACACGTCCATGTCGAGATTGTTCACCAGCCTGAAGGAGAAAACAGGAAAGATGTTGGTTTCTCCAGAAATATTTGTAATTATTCGTAAAACTGGTCGTGTGAAACTGTGTTTGTGTTGGCCTTGCCTCTGGAGTCTGTCTCCAGATGCTGACAGGTTTCCTTGGATGTTGGGGTTGCATTTCCACAGCAGCCTTCTTGGAGGGGGAAGTTCTCTGAAGGTGGAGGGCTTAACCGTCTTGGAGGGACTTCCTGTTCTGTTCAGGACAAAAACACTTTTGTTTCCTACATGGCTGGCTTCAGCAGCATTCATTGAGATGATGTGGGGGGCTAACTTACATATACTTCATCAAGAATTCAGAGCACTGAACCAGAACTATTCCCTCGAACGGCGAATGCTCACACACCACTCCACATATCCCGTCCATTCCTACCACAAACTGAGAGAAGGTGGTTTTAATAATTGTGAAAACATTAAACAGAGGATTGAAGAGCTTGGGATACACCCGTACCTGCATTGATTTGTCGTACCAGCGGTTTGCACCGTTCTTGTCACGGCCGCCACCGTGCAGCATCAGCAGGGCCCTGTTGGTGTCGCTGGGCTCCAGGCCGCTGGGCTCATCCAGACACACCACACATGTACAGCTCTCGATCAGCGCCAGAGAGTCCCTGTTGGTTTGATCTGCATGGAGGAGGAAGAGCAGTCAGCCATGTGTTGGATTTACTCATCTGGGAGTGATTTAAAAACCAGAAAGGCCGTCGTGCTGAGACCTTTTGTTAGTGCATCTCGAGCCTGTGCCCATTCCGTCCTCCCGTCAGATGTCAGGATGCCAAACGGAGGGAGTCTCTCTTCAGCGTTTTCGGACATTTTCGTGATTTTCTCCAGCTGGGATAAGATCTCCGTCTCACTGAGCTGCTTGCTGTTTGCGACGACATCCAACACGAAAAACTAGTGAAAAAAAAACAAATGATTGTTCTCACATATTGTACAGCATCACCTGAAAGACACATGATGCAGGAAATGCTGGGTTTAAAGTGCGTCCTTGCCCACTGATAGCTCCGTATAGCTCAGCCTGTGCTTCCTGTTGTGCAGCATTTGACCAGTTGAGGTAATAAAGACATTAGTAATAATGGCAGGGACTAAAAATAGCCGGTTTCCACCTCCAAAGTGGCTCCTCGACTGCGATCAGTCAAACATGCGACTCGAGGAAGCTCTCAGACAAAGTGGCAGATTTAATCAGCAGTAATTAAGTTAACTTCTCCATAGGGACGGGCCCTTATGCGCCGCAGATTGATAGCTCCCCAAACCATTTCCAGGTGAGAGCTCCTGCAGATGTTAGCCGGATGGGCTCTACGCATTTGTGAAGATTATCTGTTAGGACGGAGATGTT
The DNA here is from genome assembly GCF_000690725.1 of Stegastes partitus. Lineage (NCBI taxonomy): Eukaryota > Metazoa > Chordata > Actinopteri > Pomacentridae > Stegastes > Stegastes partitus. Next base: position 1,944 of record NW_007581508.1, on the reverse strand, counting down.
CTGAGGAGGAAATGAGATGGTGGTTGGAGCAGACTACAGATTTATAGGTAGGCTGAAGATCTGAGAACAAAATAAAAGTTTGCAATATCTGTGGATCAGTTTAACACCAAGCTTGTAGATTTTGCATGTGTGTGTGTAGATGAACCTCAGATGTATATGGTTCCAGCCTTGATCAGACTATACCCATATTTCTTCAAAACATTTCTTATGAATAGAAAATATCCAAGTTGAAATGCACGAGGCGTGATTGAAAACTTTCTCAGATCGTGCTGCTGAGTGTCACTACAGAGCTCAGAAAGTGAGATAAGGTACATTTATATTCGTTAGACTGGGTCTGTTCTGTTTAGTACTTCCTGGTCTGTCAGATCTGATTTGATATCCTGCTCAGTTTAAATATTCAAATGGACATCACTAGATAGCGTTACACTGGGCAGCTTCATACAGGCACCGTGTTTTCAGACTGAATTTTTATTTTGTGACTCTGTTTCACTATTTTTTTTTGCCATGTAACTGCTTATATATTCAATGTTAGGCAAGCAAGCCAGTAAGTTAATGGACACAAAACTTTGTGTTCAGGACTGATCAACAGGATGGAAGATGCTGAGTGGATATAAACGTTCCTGTCATTTGTAATGCATGATATTCAAACCCACCACTCTTAATTGTAATATTGTTTTGAAGGCAGTTTAGATGTTTAGAATAGCTTTCCACTTTCAAGGCATCTCCACGAGAGAGCAGCTTTCAGCATCTATTGATAAAATACAATGTCTTATTCCAGCATCCTTACATGTGCTTATATTTCTCTCTCAGATAGACAGGAGAAGTGTGACGGAGTGTGAAATGTCTTCTCAAAGGGCCAGTGTCCTGACCTGGTTCTTGCACGCCACGATCATGTGCTCCGGCGCTGAGGAGGCTGCGTTCATGTGGACGTTCAGCGTGTCTGTCTTCAGGCCCGGGTAGCGGTAGGAGGTGAAGAGGCGGTAGTACTGCTCCATGCACTGAGGAGTCCCGGCTAGCTGGCCTCGAGTGAATTCCACTGGCAGCGCTCGCCTGAGAGTCGTTATTACACACATCAGATTACTTCTGAGGACTCTCACGGCTCATTATCGTGCCATAATTTTAATCTCAAATCCTCTGAGATCGCAGGGCGGCAGGTAATCCATTAACTTACGTGTCAACCAGGGCCTTATACTCCAGCACTCCTCTGATGAGACGGGCAGCGAATCTAAAAGAAGATTGAAATTTAGAAAAGAACCAGAGAGTTTGTTGGAGAACATGCTCAGCCGACTGGCCGGTGATTATAATTAGATATAAGGCTCATCTCTCAAAGGGACCAGCAGTAATCACATTACGGCAAATTACTCGGATACAGTGAGCGAGCTGTGTGTGTTTATCTGTGAGAGAGAGAGAGAGAGTCGGCCTGTGTGTGTGTGAGTGGGCGGTGTGGGCAAAGAGGGAAAACACAGTGGCGTGTCAGGTCTTATGCTGTACGTCGTTTGTCTCGGTGTTATTACGTTCAAAGCCAGATCAATACAAAGGAGGCAGCCACGGCGCACCACACCCCTAAATGAGGCCTGACTAGCAGCCTCTGCGGAGAGCTTGGCCCTGTCACTCCCAATCTAATGAGCGGCCGTGTCAGTAGATTACCAGCTGCTCGGGGTGCTCTGGAAATATTCAGTTAGTGCGGCGCGAGCTGACAAAAGCTAATGTTGAGTTACAGGGCTGGACGGACCGGTGCGATGTCTGGTGGGCCACGGCTCATTTAATAATGGGCAGAGATTCTTTCCATGACTGTAGTTCAGATCTTAATCTGAGCCTGCTGAGGAGAACGTAAACCCTGTCAGCAGATAGAGAGCTGTGTACAAGCTGCAGTTTCCTCAAGTTTGATCTTTACTGTTTGACCAATTTTGTCACTAATTGAGAGGAAGGATTGAATTGACTTTC
>NW_007581507.1:0-10364 GCF_000690725.1 Stegastes partitus | reverse complement strand
ATGGAATGGTATTACTTCTGCATTGTGGTATTCAGTCATAAAACTGATCACAATTAAAACTTTGATCTGATGATGGCAATAAATTTTCAAGTAAGAGGATCACTAAAGTTGTTACAGTTCACTGCAAGGGGAACATGAGTGTCTGACCTGAAAAAAAAAAATTAATCTGTTCAGTGGCTGTCAGGAATTTATGAAGGATTTAACCTCTCAGGATGATGGAAGAAAAACACCTGTCAGAACAAACTGAAATTTAAAAAGCCTAATCGCGGCAGCTCAAATAATCAATTAGTCATAGGCCTAAGTAGTTTATTGATTGGCTGATAGTATTGGCCAAAAATGGCCTATCACGGGTATATTGGTATCAGCACATATGTTGCCTGATAACAATTTTTTCTTTGTTTTGCACAGTTAGTCCAGTAGAGCGTCTCCAATTCCAGCGTTTACAACAGTCTTAACACTGTGGGCAGCACATGTAGCAGAGCAAGTATCATAACTGGGCAAGAGCGGTTCAGGGAAAAACAGCATCTTCACAGTAAACTGCTGACTAGTTTGTGAAAAACAATGCCTCAGTCAGCACGCACCAACAGGCAAACATCACTGCCACAATACATTCATTTACATCAAAGTGACAAACACATAGCATTACCTTTTCGACTCCGACCTGTAGAGCTCTGTCGATGATCTGGCTGAAGTCATCTGTCAGGAAAACACAGGACTCAGATGAGCTTCATCTCAACAATTCACAAGTCTAAATAACAGAGATGCTCACCGTCATGTTTCTGCTTCCCTCTGTAGAGACCTCTGAACATGGGATCTGTCAGGTTCACACCAATATCTGGCCGTACAAAGGTGGGAATTTATCAGTACTGCAATATGTCACCAAGAGACAGAAGTTGTATCTCTTGTGATACAATATTGTGGTATTAGTACAGTAGTAAATAAAGTGGTATATGAAGATGGTACAATACATTCTGTGGTGATTGATTCTGTAGATACAATGTCAATACACTTAGAAAATCATATTGTCTACCTTGATTTCTGTATGTAAATTCAAAAAATGTGTATACAGAATCACGAAATTATTCATATATTCAAAAACCCAATTTGGATGATCATAGTAACTGATTATCTCATTAAGGTTAAAAGAGCAGTTCAGATGTGTCCAATGCTTTTGGGATATTTCACAATCAAAGAATATATTATTTCTGTATTACTTCTTGAACACGTGGAAGATATATCAGTTTGCTGAATGTGCTTTTTGTAAATTTTCAAGCCGTAGTTATTAAGCCTTGTTTGAAACGAAATCCATAAGGTGAAAAGGAGACCCTTCTACAGTTCATGTTCTACATCTTCAGAAACACTCTCAGTTCAATTCTTTCTTTGGAAAGTTCAGCAAATATACCTATTATTACAAGATATATGTTATTATAATTTCATCCAGCACCATTTTCTATTACTTTCAACTAAAATTTAAACAGTCTTTCACAACTTTCAAGATGAATCAAACTGGAAGAGCATGACTTATAGAATTAAATCCTCAGAAGGGAAACTGTGCACACATAAATCGATCATGTCAAATCAAGTCACTATTACTTATATAGCTCTTTGAAACTATAAGCACGGAACTTAAGTGTTTTCCAGTAGAGTGATAAGACTGGTATCACAAATGTACCTCACAAGTTGAAAGATGAAGGTTAAGACTTAACAATGTGATTTATAATGTGAATTTACTTGGTTACATTAAGGTTAAATAAATTAAAATGCATGAAGTATAAATTTACCTGATTAAAATAAATTGTAAGGTTAGACCCCTGCAATATTATGAATCATGGACATTAGCTGACAATTTTAAATATTAAAGGTATACATGGAAAACCTCAAGAAGTCCAAAGACTCCCTATGACAGCATATTGAGAGGCTTGAGAATATGATTTATATGTCTTTGAAGCAAGTTAAGAAGGAAAAATGACTTGTCTCTGATGTTGCACTGGTGTCAGAGAAACGTTTTGTGATCCCTCTATAGCTGTAGTGTAGTACAATTTGTGTTTAGGAGTGGTGACCTGCTGTAATGCTTCCCTGCACAGCTGCAAACCTCTGGGAATGCTGTGTTGTCATTTTCAACTGGGCTAACTCATTAGCTCCCACGCTAACGAAACATGCAGACTGATCTGTTTACAAGACACAACAGCCAACAGTAACAGTTCATGTCCTCTACTTTCTTGCTATCTTTATGTAGCTATAAAATCCAGGTATCTTACCAATGAATCTGTGCTGTGCCATGGTGTTAATGTTTCTAAAAAGAACCACACATGCGGCTCTCGCCAATACCATAATGTTACAATACCGTAATGATTATAGCAGATGGGAACCACGTTACTGAAATAGCTTTGTTGTGGCTACGCCTTTCATTTTACCAAATATTATAGACAAATCAAAGCGAATTTGATTGTAGCTAATTATTTCAACACTTTTAATAATTGCAAACATGTTTTGACTGGAAAGTTATAAAATATATTTGCGCGTTGTGTTAGCATTTACGGTACATGACGTCCCAACGCCACAAAAGTCCCAGAATCCTCCGCGCCGCTGGACGGGAAGGTGACAGGAGACGGCGAAAATGGCAGCCTATCTCACTCACCAGCAGAAAGTGCTGCGGTTGTACAAGAGATCACTGAGACACCTCGAGTCCTGGTGCATTTTTAGGTAAGAATACTTTTGTTTGTTTAAGCGCGGGGCGGAATAGTTGAAATGTATTGGTTGTCGCTATTGAAGTGCAGTTTGTTCGCTGTGCTGCTGTGCTAAGAGCTAAGCTAACTGCTAGCCGCTGCTAGCCAGGTCACTCATTCCACACAGTCCCATTGCAAGGTTGTTATCAGTGTTTTGTTCATGTACCAGCCATTCAAGCAGGAATATAACCTTTGTTTTGTTAAATTATGATAATTTAATTTAAGTGTCATTTTGGCCAGAAGTTAGCCATATTGCAAATATTGACATGGCTCCAGCTAACGTCTAAATCAGCGAATAAGCTACATATTAAACTTGACTCTCTCACAGGAACATAAACATAAAACGTAGCTACACACATTTTTCAACATCAAAAAAATGACAAGGTAGCGGTAGCGGTCATATCCTCACTGCTGAACCCCCCCTTTAAATTCAATATCCCAAATGGTGAAAATCTGTTTTGAAAACATAACAATGCACAGCAAAGTTGTTAAGAGTATGAGCTTGCTTACTACTACCGATTTCTGATCATTTATACACTGAACTATTAACTGATAGAAACTACATGTAGAGCTATTAAATTAATTACCATCTGTTTATTTAAAAAAAAAAAAAAAAGACTAAGTTCTCCGATTCCAGGTTTGCAAATGTGAATATTGTTCCTCTATGACAGTAAACTAAAAATTGACATGTTTCAACATTCTCTTTTATTTTATAGAACAAACGACTAACCTATTAGTCAGAAAAAAGATTCCCAGATTATTCAACGATGAGCATAATCATTTGTTGTGGCTCTAACTACATGTGATGTTGTTGTCTGTGTGAGATTTTCATGGTTGTACTGTATTTGCAGTTACAGGAGATGTATTGTCCATCTGATTTAAAAATTGCAACTGTTGTGGTGTTTTCCATTTATAGAGAAAGATACCGCTTCTATGCCTGCTTAATGCGGGCTCGCTTTGAGGAACACAAGAATGAGAAGGACATGGTGAAGGCCACCATGTTGCTGAAGCTGGGTGAAGAAGAGTTCTGGGATGACCAGCATTCCCAGCCCTACATCTTCCCTGACTCTCCTGGAGGGACTTCCTATGAGAGATATGATTGCTACAAGGTGAGGCCATAAAATCATGTATCCGTAGATGTAATTTTCTTGTGGTTAGTTTTTTTATTATTATTATTACGAAAAAAGCTTTGCACAATTCAAAACAACATTTTAAAAAAAAAAATTTAAAAAAAGATTTTCTCTGTAGCAAAAAAAAAAGAAAAGATTTTGAATGTGGCTTTGCAATGCTACAATAAAGTAGCTTCACTCTGCCTAAATACGCTTAAATAGAATTATTTTTCTTTTTTTAAATTTTCTGTCACACATACATCCCAGGGATATTTTGGTCATCATGTCACGTTTTTCCTCACTGTGAACTCATATTTTACTGCAATATAAATTCCTGCACCTCAATGGAAATAGCATGACTAGAAGTAGAGGGGACTAAAAAATGTCTTTTCTGTAATTTGACACAGTTATGACATAAATGAATACAGAAAAAGCAAAAATGGAATTTCTTTGATTACCTAATTTCCACAAATTGAAAAAAACTCGAGTCAACATGTACAACATTTTTCATAGTGGCCACTGATGTTACCAGTACTGAGAAGAGAAAAATGGTGGCTCCACATACTACAGTTTATTTACTATTTGACTCTGAGGACATATCACAAATAGTAGCTGAAGGACTGTTGTCAAAAAGTTTATGTTCTGAGCTCTGCTTTGTTCCTGTAGGCCGACGAATGGGTGCTGGATACCTGGCACCCCTCAGAAAAGGCCATGTACCCTGACTACTTCTCCAAGAGGGAGCAGTGGAAGAAACTGAGAATGGAGAGCTGGGATAAAGAGGTGGGCAGCACTGCATACTGCAACAATGTTTCACATACCACCACAACATGCGTCCTTTTCTATGATCTTTCTTTTACAATGGAACAGTTGGTACCAGTTAAATCCATCAGGTGGCGCCAGAGTTTAGTTGTTGAACTGTGAACCTGTCTGGTTATGCCAGACAAATATGCACCCCATGTCAAAAGCCATATCTTACTTTAAACACTTTAGATCTCTGGATCCCGGTCGGCACTTAAAACACTCTTAACGGTTTGTATGTACATACAAATGTATTACTTGTTGTGCAGTAGTTAAGTACATAGAACGCTCAGATGCCGCTTATATATGGTTAAAATTTCATATAGAATAGCGTGTCGAAAAATTGAAAATCCAACGCCTCTTTCTGTTTTTACTCTCTTGCTGATAAATGGTGCCATTTTGGTGATTTTATGTAGATAGCCGGCCTTTCAAATGCTGGTTTTGGGGTTCAGAGGGTTAAAACTAATGGTAAATAAGTTGAAAGTCTTGAAGAATGACATGAAGAGGCACAGACACTCCCTAACTTTTCTGCAATTATACTGTTTTGGGATTGAAGTCAATCTTTGTCCCCTTCTTTGTGCTTCCAGGTCGCCCAGCTGGAGGCTGAGACTCCACCTGATGGCCCCAAGACCGAAGACCTTCCTCCTGCCCGCAAGGAGGGCGACCTCCCCCCTCTGTGGTGGAAGTTCGTCACCCGCGCCAGGGAGCGCCCCGTATAAACACCTGTCCTTTCCTGGGGTTTGGTGATTCCCAGAGCCTGAGGGTAAACTGTCTCGACCACAGCAGCAGTATGACCTCTGTCCTCTTATTACCCCCTGTCTGTGCAGCCTGGATTCACATTGACTCTTCAGATTTAGTTGAGTGACTTTGAGAAGTCATGTATATGTACCACTTACTTCCTGTAAGTGTTCTAATAAATACATGTGTGATAAAAACTGTGTGTTTGTAGTTAAATACGTGAAACCCGTATTACTGCTAAAGACATCTGATTTTATCTACAAAACTATGAATATACTGATAAGGCACAACAACAAAAGTTAAACAACTGACTGAGTTTTACCTCAACTGTGCAGGATGTACAGTACGTCCTGTTAGTTTGAGGCAGTAACAGTGTTTATACTTAGAGCACCATGTAGTGTTTAGTTAAACCAACACCTGCAGAAAAAAAATAGTACAAATTGATCCGCTCTCGTTGAAATCCTCACCTTTCATTGGTGGACTACCTGCATTGGTGGTAGTAAAAGAATACTTACTGAATTCCCTCTAATGTTGTGTCTGTCCATTAAACCAAAGCTGTAACCAGAAGCTGCATTAACAAATGAAATTGGGGGAAAACCTCATTAAAGCTCACTCATTAAGACATATCATTTATTTATTATTCCAAGGTGTAAAAATAACAACTTAAGGGCATAGTAGGTTGCTGGATATTGTCTGTGACATGAGGTATTATTCAGGTATTGGACTTTTTGACCGCTTTAAATGCGTATTTGCTCTTAAATTTCCTCAACCCAACCATGTGTGGTTCTTTCAGTGCTTTCTGGCTATCCTTCCCTGTCTGTCAAAGTCCTGTACTTCTATAAAACGACTAATAACACAATGTAGAAATACACATTACAAGTAAAAGTCCAGCATATGAAAAATCCTTCTTCAGTAAAAGTACATAGCAGCAAAATACAGTTGAAGTATTTAAGGAAGAGTCCTAAGTTGATACCTGCAACTTTAGAGTAACTAAAACTGTTAGGTAAAGTACAATAGACAGCAGCATTAAATGGAAATACTCATGTACATGCACCTTAAAATTGTACTTAAGTCCAGTACTTGATTAAATCTGCTTAGTTACTCACATCCACTGCCTGCTAAGAACACAAATATCTATAAATGGGTCAAAATTATATAATTGATATTTTAAAAATGCTTTGTAATTTCTTAGAACAGCTGGTCACTGCAGTTTTTCAGAAGAGTTACTCATACAGGAGGAAACGATGCATTTGTGGGGGACTATTTGCAGCAGCGGAGCAATACAAACTCGTTGCTGTAGTAAGTACTTCTGGCAGCCTTTAGAGTCTTTGACAAGGCTCCATCACTATGGCGACAGGCGTGGTCTGAAGTTGCGTGGTCGTATCATCATGGTCACCGCCTTCAGAGAGTAGAAGTCTGAATCCTTCCAAGAGAACCAAACGATGCCATCTGGCCCCAGCAGGTTCTGGGCCTTCAGAGAGTAGCGCCCCCCCTGGTGGAAACACACAATTTCAACATTAATACATGCGCAAGCAGTAACTACCGTGAGTCAGGTCACTTAGCATCACACTATCAACATCCACACTTGTGTTTTTGTTACTGCTGGTATGTGAGCATCTGGGTTTTCTCCATGGAATTTAAACTGAACCAAACGTCATATTCTGGGACAGTCAGCAGCTGGATGAACCAGCATTCATGTAGAGGATCATTACTGGTGGCCAGAAGAGGGTCTGCAGCTACCATCAGGAGAAGAAACAACAGTTCTCACAGTGGAAGCAGTTTCCCAAAACTGAATGAGACACTTCACGTCAGGAGCACCAGGACCATGCTGGTTCTTCAACATTCATGTGGTTGTGCGCCATGAATTAATCTTTCAGGATCAGACTGTCAGTGCAGGGTTCTACTGTAACGTTGGAGAGAACAACATCTGAACTGGGTATGTGAGCGCTCCAGTGTGCTGTATGCAGTGATTATGCGCAGGTCTTCTTGGCCACAACAACACCACTGTCACGCTTCACCACTCAATAGATCTAGCTCCTTGTGACGGCTTCCTCCTCCCCAAAATTACATTTAAGTTTCAGGGGTATCTGTTTGGACACATTTAAGGAGATTCAGCGCTCATCACAGATGATGCTTAACAAGGCAATTCATGTTTTCTGCTTCTGTGTGACATAGATTTCGTCATCCACCCAAGTCTGCAACAGCCAGAATTTGTTACTGTGCGATGTGTACTGTACAACAAGCACAATGACAATAGGAACTCCTAATTTATACCAAAATCCTGAACTATGTTCGCACCTCAGGAATATTCACTGATATGGTGCTACAGCAGAATCTGTAAGCAGCTGTTGTTTTCCCGTGCGTTTTTTTTGTGTTTGATATAAGGGGGAATGCATCGACTGTAGTAGTATGAACACGTCTGGATGCTGAAAACATGATTGGGTCAGCATGAACAGAACTTACAGGAAGCATTGTAAGTGTTGCAGGAGCACTTAAAGGAGTGTTTTGCAGCACAAGGAGACTAGGTAACTAAGGGTTGGAGGGTAAGTTTAAATCATGTTTTAACTTTAATAGGCTGACTCTGAATTTACTAATCAACTGAGCCAGTCAGAGCTTTGGGAGAGTTGTGGGATTAAAGTTGGGGATTACTTTCATGAGCCATAGTCTAACAAACAGCACCAGGGAGGAGGTCCATGCAGCTGTACAGACTGCTCAACTGCTGAACAATTTGTTGTATTTCTTCCAGAAAAACTCGCCACTGACTGGTTAGAGCAAAAACATACTGACCCCCATCCCACGATGAACATAACCTAAGAGTGAATAATGATTTTGAATGAAATGACAAATTCATCTGATAATCCTCCCAACACATTCAAGTCCTATTTTACTGTATATTTTCATTCATGATCATCACCTAATGGACACATTCTTGTACATAACTCAGTCTTGTAGTGTATTCTCAGACAGTTCTACCTTGTAGTAGACGCCATTGAGGTTGGCGTAGAAACACTGGCGGAACCACCAGCCGGCATGGCTGATCTCGGCACAGATGTTGCCCGTGTCTGGAGTGCTGAAACCCTGCTGGTCGTGATACCAACCAAACGAATCCTCCACTGTCCCGCTGAAACCAGACACGTGGAGGCGGTAGTGGTTCTCCTCATCCTCTATCCTAAGGAGAAGAAATCACAATCACTGTTACAAACTGTAAAGTATTTCCATCCTAAACCGTGGGATTTCAAGCAGAGGTGGTCAAACGAAACACCTTGATAAAGCTACTCTTGACACTTGATTTGGATCCTTGACAAAAATGATGTGTATCGCCTCCTTTCCAGCCACCTCTGGGCTATTCCTGTGTGGTCTACCTGAAGGTGTGGTACAGGGCGTGTTTGTGGGTGTGGCCCCAGTCCTGCATGTCGATGCGGAGGCTGTAGGAGCCCTGGTTGGACAGCAGGTAGAGGTGTTGGTTGCCCAGCCAGTGTTCTCCTCGCAGCTCACCAAAACCCTCGTGGTACTCCGACCAACCGCGATTAAAACTCACAGAACCATCGCGCCGCCGCTGAAACATCGTCCAGCCCCCACCTGGAATACACACGTACACAAACAAAAATACAACCCCTGTCAAAAATTATGGAATCACCAGTCTTAGAGGATGTTCATTCAGTTGTTTAATTTTGTAGGAAAAAAGCAGATCACAGACATGCCACAAAACTAAAGTCATTTAAAATAGCAACTTTCGGGCTTAAAGAAACACTAAAAAAATCAAGAAAAAATTGTGGTAGTCAGTAACAATTGCTTGTTTAGATCAAGCAGAGGGAAAAATTTATGTATCACTCAATTCTGAGGAAAAAATTATGGAATCACCCTGTAGATTTCCATTTCCAAAACTAACACCTACATCAGATTAAATCTGCTCATTAGTCTGCAGTTAAATAGGAGTGCTCACACCTTGGAGAGCTGTTGCACCAAGTGGACTGACATGAATCATGGCTCCAACACCAGAGATGTCAGTTGAAACAAAGGAGAGGATTATCAATCTTCTTAAAGAAGGTAAATCATCACGGATTGTTGCAAAAGATGTTGGTTGTTCACAGTCAGCTGTGTCTAAAATCTGGACCAAGTACAAACAACATGGGAAGGTTGTAAAAGGCAAGCATACTGGTAGACCAAGGAAGACTTCAAAGTGTCAAGACAGAAAACTTAAAGCAATATGTCTTGAAAACAGAAAATGCACAGCAAAACAAATGAGGAACAAATGGGCAGAAACTGGAGTCACCAAACTGTAAGAAACCACCTAAAGGAAATGGGATTTACATCCAGAAAAGCTAAACAAAAGCCATCAATAACACCTAAACAGAAAAAAATAAGGTTACAATGGGCTAAGGAATATCAATCATGGAGTGTGGATGACTGGATGAAAGTCATATTCAGTGATGAATCGCGAATCTGCATTGGGCAAGATGATGATGCTTTTGTTTAGTGCCGTTCCAATGATATTTATGAAGACAACTGCCTGAAGAAAACATGCAAATTTCCAGTCATTGATGATATGGGGCTGCATGTCAGGTGAAGGCACTGGGGAGATGACAGTTATTATATCTTCAATAAATGCACAAGCTTACACTGAAATTTTGGACACTTTTCTTATTCCATCAATTGAAAGGATGTTTGGGGGTGATGACATAATTTCACAAGATGATAATACATCTTGCCATAGAGCAAAAACTGTGAAAACTTTCCTTGAAGAAAGACACATAAGGTCAATGTCATGGCCTGCAAACAGTCCAGATCTCAATCCAATTGAAAATCTGTGGTGGAAATGGAAGAAAATGGTCCATGACAAGGCTCCAACCTGCAAAGCTGATCTGGCAACAGCAATCAGAGAAAGTTGGAGTCAGATTGATGAAAAGTATTGTTTGTCACTCATTAAGTCCATGCCTCAGAGACTGCAAGCTGTTATAAAAGCCAGAGGTGGTGCAACAGTACTAGTGGTATG
>NW_007581506.1:0-10584 GCF_000690725.1 Stegastes partitus | reverse complement strand
CCCCCGCCACTCTGGGCCCGGGACAACAGACCCGTTTGTCCCCCCCTTTCAGCGGGCGTGAGTAAAATATATATTTTTTTGTCATTTTAATGGGTGGATATTGATGTTCCTGTTAGATGTGATGTTTATGGTGCAGCTGTAGTTTCTTGCTTTAGTAACAGCATTCATTCTCGCTACATGAGATCTGCAATGCAACATCCCGTTATGCTGCCTTTCTGCATAGTGCTAATGGTTTCTATCGCCGTGGCGTCATAATGATGTGTTAGGAGGTGGGTTGATTCAGGTAGGACGCCACTGAAGGCCTAGGAGTAAAATGCACGGCCCGCCACTGGAATTACGTGACCGTGCATCTCAGCATGCAGCGCAAAAGACATGCAAATGACGCATAAAATGTGTCAGCATCAGTATTTGCACATGGTTTGAGATGTGTTTTTCTGAAAAGCTTCAATTTGTTCAGCTACAGTCAGCGCTACAATTTTCGATAAAGACGGTAGCAACAGAGTCCAATTTGGCTCAGTGTGAACGTTTCTAAAAGGGTTCGAAAGTATAGCAGTGCTTCAAGTCATACCAGAAGAAAAAGTTGGTTTGTGCACTGTGCAAAAGTTACACTGGCATACGTACAGCAGCACTAGTGCAATGGATGAGCATCTGAGCAGCAGGTATGGCTTTATATCTTTTAGCTTCTCTCCTGCTCTTTGTGCTCACATATGATGTATTTTAATAGAGAGAAATTGTTTTTCTGGTTCTGTTGTCAGGCAAAGGAACAAGTATGAAACAGTGACTGAAATGCAGCTCGATTAGGACTTCATGTTAACCAGCATTAACTTCCAAGCTGCTTCTCTGCAATGTTAAAGTCCAGATTTTATCACCAGCATATTGTCTGACAAACAATTAAAGATGATGGCTGTGAAAATGAGTTGCTTTTGCTGCTCCGTGCTTGTAGAATAAAATTTATGAAATATGCCCTGTGGCCATGTTGCACGTTGGTTAATGTATAGGTTATGGGGCTGCAGTCGGGTTACAGGTCTCGCTCAGAGCAGCATTTTCTTTCTTATTGGGTGGCTTTGATGGCAACAGCTCTACAAATCAGACTGAACCTGTGGCTGGTGCTGATGAGGAGTATGCGTTAGGTACTTTATATGAATCAGACGAGGTAATCGCAGATTGTTATCTCAGTTTCCTTTACTGTGGTACTATAAACACAAAGAGTTTTGAAAGGAGAAATTTCTAACGTCACAAGTCAAACAAATTCGGACTGTTTCTGCAGAAAAAGTCCCGTAATCTGAAAAGACAATCAGGAAAAGTTTAAATATGATGATAAATATTGCTGAGACTGCCAAAAAAAAGAGGGATTTTTAGTTTCTTCACCAACCCAAGAAAGTGAATAAATTATATGAATAAAACAAAATTATACTAAACCAACAAAACAAAATGCTTCCCTTTGAGAAAACTGAAGGAAAAGTCAACTGGAAAGTACTATTTAACTAAAGCAGACTTTATCTTAACTCCTCAACCAAAACTATCTGCACCACATAGAATCTTCAGCTTCAGTGAATCAACAGTTATTAAAATGTATGTTTGGGAACCAGGTCAGATACTGTACTAATATCAGAAGAACACCACGTTAGCCGTGCACTTGAGTCAATGCTTGAATCAAACTCTCTGTGAGTATCGGTGTGTACAGGGCACAGGTTGTCTGTGTGTGCTTGAAGTGAGGTCTAATGCACTCTGTAGCATTCATGCGCTCTTCAAGTGTGCAGTGTAAGTAAAGCTTGGATACACACTCACACAATGCGCTCTGCCGCCGACCCCCCTCTGCGTAGGTGTGAGGCCACGGTGACCCTGGACACTGATGCAGCAGTGGGGAAAGCTGCCATATAAAGGGAGATGTCGACTTGATTCAACAGCAGGTGAAATCATTTTACCCACTTAAGAGCTGTGAGACGTTCAAGCGGGCCCGTGGCTTGCTTTTAAGCTCCGGTGTGTGTATACTCGTGCGCATTACGGGATGGAGGTAGCGGCGGCTGGAAGCTGCTGATTGCCAGCCAGCGTGTTCTGGCACCGGACCAGGAGGCAAAGTAAGTTGTTTCAAGCACATGTGGAAGTCGTGCACTTGATGATTAGGTCTCTTCAAGTTCAAGTGTGTGTGATGTCACCAACTTTGGACTTGGAGTTTTTAGAGACAAAAAAAAAAAAAAGTAGAAATTATGGCTTCACTTTTTTTTCTTAGCTTTTGGCAATTTGTCACATTTTTCTCAGTTTTGTTTTCGGTCATGAGAGCAAAAGAGTTGACACTGAATTCATCGTCTCCAGGGGATGAACACTAATGACTAAATCCTCTCCTTGTTCTCTATGAGTCGGACAGTTTCACTTTTTAGTCTCACAAGCTTTAACATTAACACCAATATGACATCTGGCAAAGACATGGATGCCCCCTTTTTAGAGGATTTGGGGATGTCTCAACTTTTTTTTCTTCTTTTTCTTCTGTCAAATAGTTCTATTTATAACCGGACATATTGTCATCAGCATTAACGGCCATTTGTGCCATTATTTGGTCATTATCAAATGTTAGCATTAACTGTACCTTCTCATAGAAAATGTGTTGGGTTAGTGTTAATCATGATTTAAAATAACTCATCGCAGCTTTCCAATTTGCATTATTCAACATATTGTTAGCAACTTTTAACTCACTCTGCTGCAAAATATGTGAGTTTTCAGCCCATGTCTGCGTCTCTGGACACATTTTCATTCTGTTGAGAGTTTCTGAAGCACAACAATGTACGTTTGACTGGCCTGTTGTTTCTTTTCATGTCGAACTTCCTTGACCACAAGGCAGTTGGTCTCTG
This sequence comes from Stegastes partitus, assembly GCF_000690725.1. Taxonomy (NCBI): domain Eukaryota; kingdom Metazoa; phylum Chordata; class Actinopteri; family Pomacentridae; genus Stegastes; species Stegastes partitus. Next base: position 7,738 of record NW_007581506.1, on the reverse strand, counting down.
TGGAAACGCCGGGCTTTAAACCTGACAGGAAAGTGCAGAGGAGGAGGGGAACAAAGCAGTGAGGAGGACGGGGAGCTAATTCGTGCTTCGTGCAAAAATTGCATAATTGCAGGAAAAACAGCGGGTTGGTTGTACATTTAGTATTTTGCTTTTGCACACCTCTGCTCCTTAAATTTTCCTGCATCCTTGAATGCAACGTCAAGAGGGCATTCTTGAAAGTCAGTGATAGAACAAAGGAGAAGGTTTGTTTGGCCACAAAACACTGGAGAGAAAAGGTTTGCTGTTCCGCATTACAACACCTGAATTTTGTAGATTTCTGAAACTGTAAGAAATGGAAACTGACTGGATAGAAAATCACAAACGAAAGTGTCTGAATCCGCTGAATTTGTTTTATTTTTCTATGATAGTACTATAACGGCATATTACTGCATGTGTCTCTTCTTATTTTGCTGTAGAAATTGAATGATCACAACAAATTCTGAGTAAGATGCATCCCTTGAGGCTGCCTTTTTGTCGATCCCTGTCATCCCTTGAAGGCTCCATCTCAAAAGAATTCCCCTGTGTTTTCAGAGAAATGGAAAAAAAAGCACTTAAGGTGGTGGTACAATTTCCCTAAGGGGATGTGTTGAGGGGAAGTCAACAAGTGTCAAAGACAACAAGTGTGACAGATGAAAACCAAGCTGAGCCAGGAATGGGAAGAAGGTAGGAAAAGGGAAGAAGAGAAACCAGGAATTACAGGGAAGGAAGTAAGATGGCAGATTTGTGCCACATCGGCACTAGTACACGTTTTATTTGAAAATGTGAAACCTCTTAAGTTTAAGCAATGATTCCACAGATCCTGTAGGACTCCTAAAACTTGAAATTTGAAAACTTTATGGTAGCATTTACATCTGGATGGACAGAAACAGAAAGAGACTTTTAGAAACAACCAGGTCTTAATTGTCATCATGTGTCGTTTTCTGATTCGTCAAATGAAGGTTTTCCAGGAGAAAACAAAGCCTCTAAAATCACTCACTATGTCCCCTATATAGTGTGCCATATAGGGTTTTGTAGTGCTGCCCGACTGTTCAATTACAACTGTTACACTCTATATAGTGCACTCACAATATCAGGATATTGTGAGTGCACTATATAGAGTGTAACTGTGAAAAGTACAGCTGATGGTGACTAACCAGCAATGTGTACCATCATGCACTAGGAGAATGGTAGAAGAAACTTGTTGTAAAATTGTAAGTGATTTCCAGGTTGAATTTGATTGTGTCTGTTTCTTAGCCATGTAAGAAGCTGTGAATTCGATGTGTTGGCACAATCAGTTAATGATGCCACGACTTGGGTAGTGTCAGAAACGTTACTTTAATGTTACCTACCAGCGTGCTCCATACAGTGTTCACTATATAGTGGTCCCTAGATAGGGAGCAGGGAGTGAGTGGATGATTTCAAACACAGCCAACGACATCTGCTTTGACTATCAGTGGTTAGTTCAACATGGATAATGAATTGTAGTGGTTGTTGGTCTTGTGGTCTCTGCTAACAGCTTTAAGGAAATCCCTGATCTTTCTTTTTGCTATTGCTGTTTTTCCTCCAAAACATTTTCTATAACTAAGAAACTAATTAATGATCATGCGATACAAGCAAAAGTTCAGCTTAAAAAAGAGCAGTAACTGAGTGTTAGGATGTCGTATGACACCCCAATATCAGGAGCTGTGTTATGGATGTTTCTGGGACTACTGGTAGGTACACATTTGCATTTTCTTCTTGGTCTGCATGTATGTAGCGCTTTTATCCAAATCACACACATACATTCACACACCAATAGTGACGGAGCTGCCATGCAAGGTGCTGCCTGCCATTGGGAGCAACTTCAGGTTCAGTGTCTTGCCCAAGGACACTTCGATCAGAGGACAACCGCTGTCCCACCTGAGCCACAGCCGCCTTCTTAAACTGCTATCTGGAGCAGAGAAGAAAACTCATTCTGTGGCCCTCAGCAGTGGGATGATCCAGCCTTTATGTGGACCATGTGAGCTCAGGTGGTAGAGCGGTTGTCCTCTGATCGAAGTGTCCTTGGACAAGACACTGAACCCGAAGGTGCTCCCAATGGCAGGCAGGCGCTTTGCATGGCAGCTCTGTCCTCATTGGTGTATGAATGTGTGTGTGAATGAGAAACACATTATAAAGCACATTGAGTACCACTAAGGTAGAAAAGCACCATATAAGCGCAGACTATTGACCATTTACACTGAAGATCATCAGTGATGACGAGGTGGGAGTCTGCGGCTACCAGACACAGGTCAGGAACGCACCAGCAGCATGGTCGTCTCGTCATGGTTGACTTCCACGGATCATTACAAGAGATGCAGAGTGGTTGGGAGAAACTATTTCAACAAGGATGGCGGCCAGACTTACCTGGCATACTTTTTACGGTTTATAGGCGCAACTTTTTGATCAACTATCGTTTGCTTCAGACCTTCACAAAAATCATGTCTTCGATGGAGCTCAAAGGCTGGTCTGGAGTTTGGGAGTTGAGAAAAATGAGGAGGAAAAGATAATTGTTATGAGGAAGAACTCCAGAACTCTTTTTGTGTGAGGATGAAAAAGGGTGGAGAAAGGATGTGGAGAGAAGAAAGAAATGATTAGGCAGAGGAAAATGAGGAGAAGGGTGGACTTTGCTCTCCCATCTTGAGTAGCAGCAGATGATTACAGAGGAAACAACAGGCATCAATTAGCATTTAGCATTTTTGTGGTCCACTTGTGATTCACTCCTTTTTTATTTAGACCATGTTTCTTGGAGGAAAAACACATTTACTGCGAGACTTTACTCTGACGCAAAAACGACGGAAAGACCTGCGAGTGCATGACTGCTGTGTGTAAACATATGACAAAAAGATGACTTTAAAAAGAGGAATAGTTTGTTCATTTCTGTTTTTCAGAGGTCCTTCCCCTGCACTTTGTGACAGAATAAAACTGAACCTGCATCTGGATTTTTGCAGCAGCACTTAAGGAGTCAAAGGGAAGTTTACAAGTAGAACAGTAGCGGTGATATACTCAAATGCTCTTCATCTTTTCCATTACGTTTAAAGCCAGAGATGATGTAGGGAATAAAGTCCTGTAGATGTATTCCTCTCGCAGCTCTCTGGAGCCGCTGATATATTTGGCTCATTTTTAGTAGAACCAGTGGTTCCTGAACAGGCTGTAAGCGGAACGAAATGGAAGAAAATATTGATTTAACATTACTTCTGAAACAGTGGAACCATTATCTGCACAATAGCCTGAGCCTCCTGGAGACACATTGTGATCCAAGCCAAAACCTGCTTTCAAAAATGATTACCGTTGATAAAGTACAACACATCGTGGGCCACTCGTGAAGTTATGACTCATTTTAGGATATTTATTGCGGCATAGTTATGTTTTATGGAGACTGAATCATTTTTAAAACATTACATCATATTTTTAAAAAAAACTTTACAAGGCTCTGGTGGGGAATTGAGACTCTGACTAACTGTGATTTCTGAGCTCATTTTTCAAACTGCGAGTTTCCATCCAGCCACCGTCTAATCACACGAGGCTGCACTTCAATCAGTAATTGGCTCCGATTTTGCAACCAGCAAGTAGAAGTGAAGCAGAGTCGCCTTCAGCTCGGTCCTGTCGCGGAAGATTTCTCCACAAAGACAGCTGACTTCAAACTTTACTTCACTGTTCATTGATATGTATAAAATTATTGACTAATATCACTAATTATGAACTATTAAGTTGTGATTTCCTGGTTAAATTGCAACATTAAATTGTTCCAAATGTTGTTTTACTGATAACTTTTGTAATTTAAATGAAATATTCCACATATTCTCAGAGCTGTTTTTATTTTCTTTTTGCATGTTAACGTAACTTCTTTTTTTTTTTTTTTATTCTGATTTTTTTATTTTTTTTTTTTAAACGATATGGAACCTATAATTACAATCAACTAAGTACAACAACATGAATATAATTAGTACAATTAAAAAATAAAGCCAAATAACCTTGAAGGAACTTAATTAAAACAGTTTGGTTAGATTTTATTTATTTCATATTATTAGTAATCACTTTTTTTCCTTTTTATTGACTCCAGTTTTATGGGGAAACGATGAAGTTTCTTTCTTTTAAATGCACAATTTTATCATTTAGACATTTTTGTGACTTTTCTCTTCCTTTTTGCTTCTTGTCCTTCATGTCATTTAAGTCCTTGGGTTACGTCTGTGATTTTTATTTATTCATTGTCTTGACTTAACAATTTTTCTGCTTCATTTTTTCATTCATGTTTTTTGTCGGCCCAATTTTAGTCATTTTGTATTATTTCTTTGCATTATTTAGCATTTTTTCCCCCCCTTATTTGTGACTTCCTTTATTTTTTTCTTTCTTTCTTTTTTTTTTTTACTTTGATCTGTTACCTAAAATGTTCAGTTTTCTCATTAAACAGCCCGGGGGTCTCGTGGCCCTTTGAGGTCAAGACGATGAGAGGAGGTGTTTGTATCACACGAGGCTGCAAAGTTTCAGCGAACACTCGTAGAACTAAACCGTATGTCAGTCTCGCTGTGTTTCATGACCTCTTGGGGTCTCCTGACATTTATCTTAAGACGTTGTAAAAAAGCACAAAAATATATTATTATTGCGTTCCAGTAAGTGGAAGATCGTACCAGGGGGCAGCTGATGGGACAACAAGTCTCGAAAGTGAAGCCTGTGATGTCTTCAGGAGGACAGATCGGTCTGTAAAGTGAGTTTCTCTGGACGGACTTCAGGCTTCTGGTTGTCATCCATCAGATTCATCACTAGTAAACTGACTGTCAGTTTAAAATGGTTCAAGTCCAGCCTGAAGCCTCTCTCCTTCTCCTGTCTTTCTTTAGCCCTCGAACTACGTCTTTTGCATTCTTCTCATCCTCTCTTAATGTTTTACTTCGTCTCTAATCGTCACCTTTTCATTCCTCAGTAAATAACTTTAACAGAACTTTCTCTCGTTCTCGTAAATCTTTTTATTCACCTTTTCATCGCTCACATTTCACTTCTGCTTTTCTTTCTTTCACTTTTATTTACTGTCACTGTTGTGTTTTTCTTCCCTCCTTGCTCTTAACCTATGTTTCCTTTCAGTCCGCTGCCAGCATGTCTCAGTCTCACTGACTCTTGTCTCCTTTCTCTTTCTTTCTATTTTGTTTTTCCAGAATGTCACATATAACCTTGTCTTACCTCTCCTGCTTGTTTGTGTTTTCTTCTTTGTTGTCGCCCCCAGGATTTTCTGAAGCATGCAGACAGTAAATGTAAAGTTAAGACGAAATGTGAAAAAGATTTATTAACCTGAAAGCACAGATCAAGGAAAACTAATTTACACAAATTGTCCTAATTAGCAAGTTTGCAAATTTATCGATTTACAAAAGGAGCAGCTCTTCATGCAGTCAGATGTCTTCAAGTCTGAAATCACCAAGTAAATAATTGTTAGGAATCATTCTCTGCTCTAAAGAAACTGTTCACTAGCGCTCCCGTTCTCCGGCACCCGGATCCGGCCGTCCAGTTCGTGGTGGAGGTGGATGCGTCCGACACAGGAGTGGGAGCGGTGCGGTCGCAGAGAAACCCTGACACTCTGAACCTGCATCCTTGTGCTTTTTTCTCTCGTCGTCTAAGCCCCGCCGTAAGGAATTATGATGTCGGCAACCGTGAGTTGCTAGCGGTGATTTTGGCTCTCCAGGAGTGGAGGCATTGGCTGGAGGGAACCACGCAGCCTTTCCTCATCTGGACCAACCACAAGAACCTCTCATACCTCCGATCAGCTCGCCGTCTCAACCCCCGCCAAGCCCGGTGGGCCCTGTTCCTCAGCCGCTTCAACTACACCCTTTCCTATCGTCCTGGTTCCCGCAATACTAAACCAGATTCCCTCTCTCGAGTCCACTCAGTTTCCCCCTCATCTCCGGAAGAACCCCAGGAAAGGAGCACCATCATCCCAGCCTCCTGTGTGGACCCTTCGCTGTTGCGGGATTTTTACAGGGCGCACCCCCACAAGCCTGGTCGGACGCCGGGAGACGTCCGTTGAGGGGGGGGTACTGTTAGGATGGTATGTTTGTTGTGTTTTGCTTGTTTTCTGTGCCTTGGTGTGTGGTGGGCGTGTCTTTTCCTGTTCTCCCTGCAGGCTGGGCGGAGCCGACCGGAATGAGACAATCAAGCGCTGACAGCTGCGGCACATCTTCTCATCAGCAGCCAGCCGTATAAATACGGGCAGCTCACAGACCTTCAGCGCCAGATGATTGTGATTCCTCACTGTGGTACAATCAGGCCGCTTAGCAGCAACTTCAAGCTAAGTCTACTGTTTTTTTGAGTATCTCTAGTTCATGGTTTTTCTCCTCTGCATTTCCAGCGTCTCGTCTCGGCTCCAGCTCCAGTGCTTCTCCCCACACGCCTGCTGCTTCTTCTCCTTCGAGCACACTTCACGGGAATACACGGACACGAGCACCTTCACCCGACGGATCTCCGTTTGAGCACCTGCACAGGGAAGATCTTCACGGGAAACGGATTCGCACCAGCACCGCTCCTGGAGCACAGCACCCCCACCTACCACCTGGGATCTCCACCACGACACCCCCACTGGATTCCTCCACCAGGATCCCCTCACTTCCCCCTCCCTTGTCAAATAAATCTTTTACTTTAACATTTTCTCCCGTCAAACTTTTTCGTTTGGGTCCACCTGCATTGATTCTGAGACTCGGGTCGTCACAATAATAAAGGAAAGGTGAGACTGATTTAGGCCCGGTTTACAAAAACGGTGATATTTCAATGTGACGTAAACTAAGCTCCAAATCACGGAAAACAATCATATCTAAAATCTCTGTCTTTACGGTTGCACATAGGAGGAGACGGAGTCTGACGTCACAGCATGCGACAAAAGCGTCGTCATCAGCGTATATGTGTGCGACCATGTTTACAGTTTGGTTACTGTGATAGAAATGAATGCTTTTTAGGGCAGTGCTTGTTGTTACGTTTGTGCAAACACTTTCTGCCTGTTTGCATTTACATTCATAAATGTTCTATGACGTGGAGAAGCAGAGGAGAAGGACCGTCTGAATCACATCATCCCTTCGATAAGGAAAATCCTCAGAGGTCTCCGTTGGGTGCTGTTGTAAAAACAGTGCCAATATATCCATATACCTGGACCAACATGTTTCCCTGTCAATATTTTCAAGCACTTTACTTGTTTTGTACTCGAACACCACATTTAGGAGTAGCTCCACTTCTCTGTCGGTCCAAACGAACGACCTTCGCGCCATTATGATTGAAGTAACAGGAAGTAATTCATGCCATCCGTCGTCGTGTTTTTTCCAGGATTCTGATTGGCTGGCATGGCTGAATGCTTCTCGTTACACTGCCCCCTATAGGTTTGGCATGCTCATAGCAGCTCTGAACGACGTGTTTGTGTACATTTTTTTGAAAACGATCTGGTGTGAACAATGTTATTTTTTGAAAACGTAGATCCATTTTTTAAAATGTTTGTAAACCCAGCTATGTGTAAATGTGGCCTTAGACTCCATAGCATTTACTCTGTAGTTTCTCCTGACTAAAACTGTATTTGCAACTCCTCTAACATCAAACACGGTGCCAGACAAACCCCAGCTCTGACTCGCATTTGCCATATATCCAACTCAAGGCTGTTCTAAGGCGCAGCAGCACTTGAAGGTAAATCATACTGTCACCATTACAGTAGCAACATGATGACATTAAAGCCGCAAGCGGC
>NW_007581505.1:0-10673 GCF_000690725.1 Stegastes partitus | reverse complement strand
TTCTTCTGCAGGCGGTGGTTTACTACACGGAGAGTTTGAAAAGCGACGACGTTCAGGTCCAACAGGGCTCCTGTCTGGCTCTCAAGTGTCTCAGGGTGAGTTTTACAAAAAAAAACCCAGTCAGCAGAAGCAGAAACACTCGCAGAAGTGCAGTTTGTCAGCAGCGTCTGCCACGTTACCAGCTGTCACTGTGTTTGTGTTTGCCAGGCGACGGAGAGTGTCGACCACATAGCAGATTTATGGAGATCAGCGGATGAAGATCTCCGAAGCGCCGCCAGAGAGACTGTCCTCTCCTTCGGTACAAACCTTAATTCTTCCTTATTTACATTTTGTTTTGTTACGTTTTGTTTTATTACACTTTTTTGTTGTCCGTCGGCAGGTAAAAAAGGATACCAGGCCTTCCAGAGGATGGACCAGCTGGACACTGAGATGCAGGAGGAGGCCTACCAGAACCAAGAGACTGAGATTACCATTTTATAGGAAACAAACTTGGATCTGAAACACGAAAAGCCTCAACGATGTCGAGTTTCAAGGCGAGAGACTGAGTTTAAACCAAGTTTGTGTTGGATCAAATGAGTTGTTTTACTTCTTGGGAAACCTTCACGTAGCTACAAATCCCAAAGAACCGAGCGCAGAAGAAGATCTAATGATGGTGGCTTCAGCTTCCTCTGGATGGATCTTTCACTCACTGATGTCGGAGTTTCGCGCCAAAGCTTCATCCTGTCTTATTATTTTTACTGAGAACTTGAATTTATGTTTGTCGGATACCTACAGTTTTGTTGGAAGATGTTCTGTTGCAGCACCACTTTAGTAATTTAACCCAATGAGAAGGTCACGTGTTCCAGTGTTGGGATTTTCGTTCAACAGCCTGCTTGGTTGTTTTAGTGGAAAATGAAGGATGAATATGTTGTTGTTATTTCACATATGATCACAGGTGTGTTGGTGAGGAGAAATAAAGGGCTAAAATCCAAAATATTACATGAACCTTAAGGACAGAAGGACTAAATAAATCCAGAATAACAAGTTTAAACTGTGCCTCTGCTGCCTGTGAATGTTGGACTTTAATAGACGAACAAACATGGAACGGGAATCAGCAGGTCTATGGGTGGTAGGTCAACGTTTTCTCTTGGTTTTTAGATGAAATGGTTTGTTGTAGGTGCACAGAGGTGATGTTGATACCAGCAAACATCATGGCTGAATTGCTTGTAACGTTATCAGGAAAAAGTAACCTTGACTTACAACACACTAAAACCAAGCAGCAGATTTTGAAAATGGATGTTTCATTAAATACCGTAATTTGCGGACTATTAGCGCACCTGAATATAAGCCGCACCCTCTAACTTTAAAAAGAAAACAAGTTTTGTACATATACAGGCCGCACTTGTCTCTAAGCTGCAGGTGTCCACCTTGTAACATGAGATGTTTACACAGAAAGATTTTAACTTTTAATTAAATACGCATCGTTAATGTCTTTTTTCCCAACAGTGCCTGTAACATGGCTGGTTAAAAAAAATACAGCAGCCTACCAGGAAAAGTCATTGATCGCGATCTTCATCTTCCTCCTGCACTAAAACCACTAAAGTCTTCAGTGTCGGAGTTGAACAGCCTCAGAATGACTTCACACACACTTCCTCAGCCTCTCGAGGCAAATTCGTAAAAATCCATAAATTAGCCGCATAATTGTTTAAGCCGCAGCGTTCAAAGCGTGTGAAAAAAAGTGGCGGCTTATAGTCCGGAATTTACGGTACTTGCTTAAAAAAAAAAAAAGTTATCAGCCTCAACGGAGAAAGATTGTTCTAGCAATATTTTCAAACGTAGTCTCCCTAAACTTTAGTGCACTTGGTCCACCGATGTTCACGCTTTGCTATCCCTTCATGGAACAAGGCCACACCTTGAGCCTCTAGGAAGTCATGGATGCTGTTGAGGCGTACCGAATCGTCACTCTGAAAATGGCGACCACACGAGTAGGATTTCAGTTTGGGAAATAAGTCAGGCGGTGGTAGATTAGATGTAAAGTTTGTGGGGTCTTGCAAAAAAAAAAAAATTACAATCATTTGAGTTTTTGTGGACAGTGAAGAGTTTATAGTTTAGTTTTGTGGCGAGGACAAGAACTAGGAGGTTGGAAGGACTAGTTGTGACAGTCAACTACAACTAGATAGTACACGACTACTTTTCTTCTACTCTGGTAATTCAGATAGTATGATTTTCCTATAATTTAAAAGGTAAATCATTACCAAAAACATGCCTGATAACTGTTGAAGTAATCTAGTTTTATGGCGCCAATGTTCATTTTACAGCGATAGTTTGATGACTAAACTTCCACTGTTGTTGATTTGTCGTCTGACTTGAACCGTAATTGATTTTATTTCCAAGAATCATTGTTCCAGCAAAGAATATTCTGCTGAGAATAAAAAGGACCAAATTTCAGGTTTCAAGTTATTATTTGCTGTCGAAATTAGTCGACGACTGACGTTATCCAACCCAAAAAAAAAAAAGTTAATTCCTCTTATTTCCAGTACGTCTTACATCCTCCTCTTCTTTGACAATCCATCATAAGTTACCTGATCAGTCTGCAGGCAGGTGCTGCCCTCTGCTGGCCGCTCCAGTAAACTGAAGATGCTTCGACCCACCACTAAATGGATCCGGTTGCGGTTAAACTGACCCGAAACCTCTCAGATTTGAGTTTTTAACGACCGCTTGTGACGCCAATAAAACGCTGCGGGGAGAAAATATGTTTCTATCAGCAACGAAACTGAAGCAGCTGAGGCTTTTCAAGATAACCCCGCGTCATGTTTTGCAAAGTTTATGGTGTCAAATATGCTCGAAATCATCGAACCTGATGATTTACTCGCTGGAATTAAATCAGAGGTCGCAGTTTTCAGCATACCAAAGCTCTGATCAGCTCCGTTAAAGCCTCACGAGGGATTCTGTGATACAGAGCAGCAGGGAAGACACTTTATTTTGTTTTTTTACATAATCAGATGCAGGGTCAGATGAGCTCGTAAGAACAAAACTGACAAAATGTTCTGCATATAAACAAGAACCAGAGCTGAGTGAGTCTTAACGGTGTTCAGAAACGTGTTGTTTTTGTTTTTATCCTCCTCCTGCACAGACACATGGTTCTGGATCTGCACTTTAAACACTCAAAAATGTACAAAGATTACTTAAAAGTGTTTTCTTTTTAACATGCTGCCTTTCCTCAAATATAAATCCGAGTCATTTTTGACACCCAGAGTGAAAGACTGAACACGGATTGTTATATTTTCAGCCGCTTTTGCAGAAGGATGGAGGAAGATTTGTGATAAAAGAAGGTAAAATGAAGGTGTGAAGGAATAAATATGGAGGAGACGTAAGACGCTTGTGTAGGAATGTCGTTATTTTTGCAGATATTTTGCCACAAATACAAACTCAGTCATCTTAAACGTCAACCTGATGATGGTGCTACATGGAAAGCTGTTCGTTTTGCAGGTTTGTGGGACTTCAGGAGACTGAAACTCGTCTCATTCGTTCCCAGCTTTGTGTCAAACTGTGGTTTTAATAAATAAATGTGTTACAGTGACTGGATGTGTTGCTCATTGGGACTTGACTGTGCACTCGGTGGAGCTGAATCGCTTCACGTTTGTGGGAAATAAAATGGTTCAAGAACCGCTTCATGTGCTGCAGATCCACCGTGTGGATGTAAATACTGTGTTTTATGACATCTGCATCACAAACAAAATACAGTTTGCCAGAAAGTCACGTAAATTGTCTGTAATTAACTTCTCACTTCGAGAACTACAGTGCCTCAGATATTTTTTTTTAAATACAGTAATGATTAAATAATTGCAGTGCGCTCAGTCAAGCTTCCTGCTTTTCCTGCAGAGCTTCTAATAAAATATTCTGGGCTCATTTTATTAGAGGTAACGTGATTGGACTGGATTAACTCTTGAAAATGTGTTTAAGGGCGCCGCTATAGCTCACCTGGTTGAGCTGGCGTCCCATGTGCAGAGCTACAGTCCCAATGTGGAGTTTGAATCATGAGTCATGAGCCAATCATGAGTTTGAATCCCGCTCATGGCCCTTTCCCATTCTCCTGTCTCTCTCTCTCACTGCACTATCAAATAAAGGCACAAAGGCCAAAAAAATAACTTAAAGGGAAAGAAAATATGTTAAGAAAAGAAAGCATATGTGCTGTTCTTCACTTTTCAGCAGGATTAAGAAACTTGTGATCCACTAAAAACCTCAGGAGAAGGCAGAAATTCTGAATAAAAATGGAATTAAACCAAAATATTGGTCAAATAATGTACTTTGTTCAACCCGTACATGAGATTAATTAGACATTAAGTTGCTGTGAAATAATTCCCCAAACAGCTGTAGAAGAGAAGAAGTACAAATAAACTGTTGCAGCAGCAAAACAAAGTCAGACTTAAGATCTTAAAAGCAGAGACTAAATAAGATGATTTATACTTTATTAACTCTGAATGTTCTTTTGTTACCTACAAAGAAAAACTGACAAGATTTTCCCCACAGTGGGAAAACTATATATTAATATTCAGTCATATATAATACAGACTTATTTTTGTCTTAAATTAGAAAATATTCTGATTTAGGCAGCTGGAATCAGTATTTTATCCTTTTTTTCCCCAAAACAAATAAACAAACAACTCAGTCTAATTATTCAATCATCAAAATAACTGATGGTTGGATTAATAGCTGAGAATTTTAATACTTGATTGTTGCAGCTCTTGGAAGGTCTTATATTATGGAAATAATATAAAATAATTGTTAAGTCTTTTCCAAGACTCACAAATACACCTGAACCAGAAACTGTTTCATTGGTTCCCAGAAAATAAACCTGCAAAAAAATATACATATAATTTTAAATAAAAATGCTTAAGCTTTTCGTAGAGCATCGATCATAAAAGGTGTAACGAGCTTCACGTGGACCCGAATGTCTCCATCTAGTGGGAAATATGAAGCAGCCGAACGCGTTTAGACAAAATGGGGAAGTGTGTGTAGATAAATCTGCTGCAGGAAGTAGATGAAGCTGATTGCTTATTCAGAGTTCTAAAAACAAACCCCCCCGAAATAAAGTTAAAAATGGAGGATTGCTGGATTTAAAGAAAAACAACCAAACACTGAATTCCACGCAGGTCAACACGTCGAGAGGAAAAACTTTATTTAAATTAAAACCAAAGCAGTCGTGTAGCAGTGAGCGTCGTCAGCACTGCGACAAGAGGCCACGCACACACGAGAAAAGAAAAAAAAAAAAACAACGCACACTCTCCCCAGACACACCAACAGGTACAGAGTAGAAACACCTCGTGTCCGGCGGCGAAACACTCGGAGCGGCGACGCGCGAGGAAACTGATAAACTTCTTGTGAGAATGTGATAGCGTTTCCCCTCCAGTCCGTATTGCTTATTGTTGCTGGAAATGCCGACCATCTCCTCTTTGTTTCCTCGTGTCTCGCCACGTCTTTTCTTTTGTAAATCAGTTATGATCACAAAAAAAAGAAACTATCGCACATGACACACGCACACAAAATAAGTCTTTCATTCAGCCTGCACACATCCAGACTCTTCTACCCTTTGGAAACTTTCAGCATTTTGTTTTTTTAATTCATTGAAATCTGTGTGTGTGAACTGGAGAAAGAAAAACAACCCATGCACAAGAAAATTAAACGGTTTGGATGTGGCGGGAAGAGGGGCGGCTGCAGAGCACACGGGGCAACAACAACACCGACAACGGGGCAGTTCCTCAGCATTATCACACCTTTCCCCAGGTGCATTTTGGGTAGCGATGCAGCAGAAAACAAAAAGAAAAAAGAAAAGGGGAGGAATTATTCACAGCATAGTTATTGATTGTCCAGTGTCAGTGTGCTCTAAGTGTTGAGCATGTGCAGAGCCAAAAAACAAAAAGGTGGCGACGGAGTTTGGTCACGTGAGGGACCGAAAACGGCGCCTCGCTCCTCGTTTCCCCTCAAACACGTCAAGGCTTTTATCATCTGACGCCGCCCGGCGTTCGGAGTCCGTCGAGGGAGCGAGGAGCGCGGTTGGTGTGAGTTTTGGCAGTTTGAGGAGCGAAACGTTTCCCGGGTGAACGTGGAGAGTCTCTCTCGGAAGTAAACAAGGAACCAGAATACTGACACACAGTGGAGACTTTAGGTTGATGTGGCGTTATACTGTACGTTTGTAAAAGTGAAGTTCTTCTTTCCTCAGCACCGAGTTAAACACGCGCGTCTTTCCCTTTGCGTTTTTTTATTTTTTTTTTTTTTTTAAGTTTGGGCGCCTCTCTTTCCCCCAAACAACATCTCCTCCGACAGCACCTCCACCTTCCTCGGATTCTTTACAGCATGACTAAACAGCATCCTTTGTTTTTTTTTTTGTTTTAATACCGTCTTTGGCTGGCCGCTCTCGGTATTCCCTTCCAGCACTGCCCACAGAACCGCAGTCCGTCCTCCTCCTCTCACAGCATGGCAGTATCGCTCTACAGTAACCTCCCAGTGCGCCACCACTCTTCCCCCTCGTCTCCGGCGTCCGCCCTCCTCTCCTAGGTGCCGACGATGGCCGGGTCGTGGGCGGCGTCCGGCAGCGCGGCGTCCTGGCAGTGGTAGAGGAAGCAGTTGCCCCAGCAGCTGTAGCAGATGAGGAAGAGGGCAGCCAGGAAGACCAAGGCACAGATGGTGCAGGGCTTCCTCTCCAGCAGGAAGCTGAGCAGGTAGAAGCCCATGAACATGGAGTGGTTGAACCACAGCGCCGGGTTCAGCGGCTTGGGGATGAGCAGCACCGGGAGCAGCCACTGTAGGCAATACATGGTCTCTTTGTTCAGGGGGAGGAGCTCAGAGGAGGCCTTGAGGGCGGTTTGATCCCGAGTTGTTTGGGGTCTTTGAAGGAAGAGGATGTGATGAGGGGAGGGGGAGGGACAGCAGACGATTCAGACGGAGGGGGGAGGCGTCCTATCCGACGGAGCTGGGATGATGCAGGAAGAGGTCGAAGAAGACAGATGCTGCCGTCATCAGGTCATCCCTGCAGATAAAAGGGAAAAGTTGGAGGGTTTCAAATTCGGGACAAGAACTGATCAAACTGTGGCTAAAAATACTGACGGCTTTTATCTAATAATCTAATTTAGAATCAGAATCAGTCTCATTGGCAAGTAGGTTTCCCAGGAGGGAGGAATTTTACAACTACCAAATGCTACGATAAAGAGATTTTGAGAAGCAAGCTGTGCAAGTCAATAGACAGGAAGTGCTAAAAATACACATTCATAAGTCAATTCATCGTCTTTACATATAAAAGAAGTACATAATCTCTATTATCTTATCATATTATCATCTAGTATTTGTCTTCGGCTGCTGTAAACTCCCCCAGTGAGGAATCAAAGTTTATCTTATCTTAAGACAAACGAGGCAGAGTTTAAAGTCAAATAAACAGCTGTTGGTACAAATCCCGGGAATTATAAAAGTCATTTGCAAGATCACATGACATGTAAACAACCTGACAAGTGCAAAGGATTAATCACCTACAACTGTCCTTTCATTCATTTCGATTTCTCACAAAATAAAGCTCCATTCTATCTGGCTTGGACCGGCCAGCGTTACCTCATGACTACGCTGCTGTCGGGGGAGAAAAACAAACGCTCCCTCTTGTTTGTGTTCTTTAAACTAATCAGAGTCGTATTGAGCAGAGCGAAGCGTGTTCCCTCCAAACAGTGACGGGTGGAACTGTTCTGGTGAAACATTTGCACACAGGGAGGCGAAAACTGGAATTAAAATGAGTGATTCACTGAAATAAAAATAAAAAAAATAGCAAGGCTGCTTCACTGCTCCAACCAAATCTTTTGCAAAATATATTGTTGCAGTCGTTTCCCTGACTGAAGTGGATTCTGAAAACGGGAACACAAGGTAAAAGAAAGTGGGTTAAAATACCCCGCTAATGGAAGATTTAAATCTGCAGGTAACCTCTGATTCACCAGATCTGGTTTTCATGAATATAAACCATTGTCTTTAAGAGTTTAGGAACATTTTGTGTCGTCTTCACGTTACTCTGTACGATCCAAGTGCTCGCATGAACGTGTTGACAGGCGCGCTGTGGCTTCCAGCCAAACACAAGTTTCCCTGCAGGACAACAAAGCATCTTATCTTAATCTGCAGATTCTATTCTTAAAAAAAAAAAAAAAAAAGCCTGTTAAAAAACCGCTCTGGTGCCCGGGGTGCTGTCACAGCCGTCCAACACACAGCTTCCATCACAAACTGATGAAGGAAAGCAGCAAATTATCAGAACTGAACAGCTGGAGCAAGAAAATCTGCTTAAATCCTGAATCCACCAACATCCACGGTACCTTCTGACCACCTGCATTTATATTTTAAATTCTGTTGAACCTTATCTTTTTCCTACCTGCAATACGATATGTGGGAGTCACCTTGAATTTCTTGAGGGGAATAAATAAAATATCAGTCAATCGATCTAAAATAATTACCCAAACTGTTGAGCAGTAATCATTTCACTAATACCTCCACCTCTACATCAGCCTTATTACTGCTACAGTGACTGTTAGATAATAGACCTTACAATGCATTAACACCGTCTTTGTTAATATGTGGACTTCGGCTTTGGACAATCGTGATGGGACACCGTTTTCTGACACTTTACCAGCAATTAAACAGCTATAACATGGGGGAAAAAAACAGATGAACAAATAAATACATGTTATTTGCACCCCTGTTTCATTTACACCTTAAACAAATACCACATTGAAACCTTTATGTTGTCTTGTGCAACTCTAACACCTGAAGAGAACATAACCTGTGTAATAAATCTATATTTATACAGATACAAGACAACACATTAAAAGATGCTCCCTGCACACCTAAACCTCAAACATAATCTTTTTCAGTCGGGAGTCACCTGCCTTGTCCTGCCAAATCTTGTGCAACACTATACATAGAGCCACTCCTTGAACAGCTAAACATAGTTTGGCACAAGCACTGCATTTTTCACACCCCATCATATATAAAGGGAAAGGATTACAATTCCTCTGACTAGGACTATTAAAGGATCAGACTCAACCTGGCATGCAAGTTGGTTATCACAACATGACAAGTCAACGCCATAAAACTAATCAGTGCCCAGCCCTCGTTAATGACGTCCAAAAGCAAACATTCAGCCAAATGTTTAGGTGCCAACTTCCTTATGAGGGCCTCGCAGCTTAGCTTTAGCTGCGCACATATGATCCTAAAACATCAAAACCACCACAACAACAACAAGACGACGTGTTCCAGCTGATTTAAAATGACATGAAACTGGTGTGAGCCGGTGCAGAAATGTGCCCCGAGTTTAAAGCGGCTGGTTTCGACGGGAAAACTGGCTGCGGCTGGCTGGAGGACAAAAGCAGAGTTAGTGTCAGGGACAGCTGCTAGCTCACCCCGACTGCCACATGTCCAGCTCACCGACAAACGCTGTTAGAACCAACCAGAGCTGGTGGCAACTAGCTGACGAGCTCGGTGGGTTAAACTGGCAAACACTGGGGGACAAGTTGTCCTGGGTTGTTGGGTGAAGACATTAAAAAGCAAACAGTTAAACACACGGTGGTCCTCTGTAGCTACGATCAGGATAAGTGACCAATCTCAAAGCTAGTTATTTACAGCTTTAATGTACACAGAGGAGCAAACCAGACCCCATTTAAAAATCTGTCAATTTAAGGTTACCGGACTTGCAGTTGGAGGCAAATGCGCCATTCAAGACCGACACAGACTAATTTCAGAGCCAACATGGAGCCTCTCACTGTTTTTGTTGTGCTGCTAATACGACAATCAGCATTTATTCTGGATTAATATTAACATTAAAATCTGTTTAAACATCGCCTTCCGCAGAAATCCATCGCAGTGGGCGGTAACGGCAGTTAGCTAGCAGCCGCAAAGTACAACATTTTAAAAAATGAATTATTTTACTCGCGGCTGTAATTCTCAGTTTGCCACCAAACTGTAATCATCAGTGGAGCTTCACATCTCCTTCTGTTATAAGGAAGGCCACCGTAAAGTGCCAACTTGGACCGGAGGTTGGCTTTGACAACAGCATGTACCGGAGGCTAACGGGCTAGCTTAGCTTGAAAGACAAAAGATTTCGTTATTGTATTTACACCTCCGGTTTAAATAGAACAGCTGGTGTTTTTTTAAATTATTATTTTAAGTCGGAATCTATGTTTGAATGTGTGCGTAAATCATTGTGAACCGACCTGACATCTTTTGGGCTCATTCTCAGCAAAGACAAACCACCAGCAACATCTCTGTCTCAGCAACAGACTGCGTACGTAGCTGCTAGCTAGCAAACCAGCTAACGAGCATTAGCGTTAGCCCGAAGGACCCCTGCTGCAAAGTTGAGGCCGATCAGAGACGTTTAGGTGTCTGTGCTCCGCCTGAATATAATTAGCTTCATTCCAGGAAGGTTTGTCCACCAGAAGATTGCACAAACCCAGGGCACTACAGACCAACTGTTTTAACTTTAAACTTATGTAAATATTGGAGAAAAATTAATTTTTCTGAAATACACAAACATGTTAACTTTTTTTTAATGGCAGTTAATAGTTATTCAGTTACAGTTTTTAAAGAAATTATAATTTTTTGACAAATATCTTCACAAATGATAATTTCACAATGATTTCCTCGTTAGATGAAACTTGAATTCAAGTTTAATATCA
>NW_007581504.1:0-11011 GCF_000690725.1 Stegastes partitus | reverse complement strand
ATATTGCAGTGAAAAATGAGCCCACAGTGAAGAAAACTGCAACGAAACCAAAAAATATGAATCAATTTCTTGGGGTTCTGAGGTTTAAAGCATCTTTGATCACCTGGTGCTGGATGTAATATACGTTTTTTTGGTGTATTTTGACCATTTAGTCCCTGATGGCTGCTCAGAAAATCCTTCTTTCCCCCTTTTCTTCTGCGACCCTGTCAGACGGTTAGTTTCGCTGGGTTTGACTGTCCCTCTTGTTTGGCGGCTGAACACAAGCCTGCTATTTGGATGCTGCAGCCCGCAAGTTGCGCTTTTAGAGCGTAATACTAAGATTGTGCTGTGTAGTCTGTCTTTGTTTGACAAGTGTTTGAAAGGGACAGCACACACATATAACTCAGCATAATGAGATATGTCTGTAAATATGCCGGCGTCGGGAGAAACGATGTGATGAGGCGATGACAGAAAGCTGGACGAGGAGACAGACTGTGTATGTTGCTGCTGATGAATCGGCACTCTTTCGCCGACTGGTACGTCATTAAAAAACGGCAAATACTAATAAGTTCACATATATTTTGAGATATATCCTGTGAGAGGATTCATTAGCGATGCCTGTATTGTCTCTGACGCAAACAGTGGTACTAATATCAATCATAAAAACTGTTTATGTCGTACCTTTCATGCAATATTTCCACTGCATGTCCCTGCAGTGGAAAATGGCCTAATGGTACAAATATGTCTCTTGAATAAACTGTATGAGTTGACTGTTCTGTTAGTGAGCTAGCTAGAAAGTATGGAGAACCTTTTCTTCCTTTTCTGAGTCTTTCTATTAAAGGATAAATCCACTTTATTTAGGATTGTGCGATCTGGCCAAGTGGTCATATGATGATCTTTGAAGGCAGAAACGTGATCCACGATCTGAATCGTAACCCTCCCCACAGATTTAGTTCAACTCACGTGATCACATGATTAGTTGTGCATATGGTGGCCTGAGTACAAAGCCTGTCACTTCAGCTCACAGATTTCTGCATCCTGTTTGTGCTCAGATTATATTCTGAAAGCTCTGAGTGGAGGTGATGATTCGTAAGGCTGATGCTTGATCATTGCTTGTTTTATGTCCACAAAATAAGTTACAGCTCTTTGATGTGTAGTGCATCCAATGAGTGTTGTCCTAATAATGTCACAACCAATCACACTTTTGCCTTGTTCAGGTGACCTAATGTCAGCCTGGCCCATTATCTGATCTCATGTTCAGTATATTTTTAATTGATTGATCACTATTACTGGTTGGTTGCACAAGTAACGGCTATTCAACACTGAGTGATAAATGTTAAAAAGTTCTTCTAATTAAGCATATGTGGAAGAATTTTACAGTCAAACATTGTAACAGAACTAAATACCATCTGGACATTATTTACAATTTTGGTCTGTTTTTTAGCATTAACATGTATATGGACACTTTCTTTCCTGGGATTTTAATAAATATTATCTATAATTTGACTTCAACTACACCTCAGATACATTTTTACAGCATAGAATCATCAAACTGTACATTTTACTAATGTCCAAATTGGTTAGAAGAAGATACTGATGTTAAATACATTAACCCACTTGAAGTGGCTCTTTACAAACACCAACACAGAAAGCAGTGAAGGATGGTGAGAGCTCAGAGAGTTTTTTAAATGTGTTCAGGGAGGGAAGCAGGCCGGCAGGCAGGAGTCTCGGCCTGCCAGGCTCTACCTCTGTCTGGACGGCTGGGGCCGGGCCAGCTCCACTCCACTTCCTTTCTCTGTGAGAGAGAATGGACGGAAGTGGTGTTTGGGTGTGTATATGTGAGTGTGTGTGTGTGAGAGAGGCAGCCTTGCACGGCTGTTATTTTGTTTTTAAACCCCGGCCAGGCCTTGGCCTGAGTTTGGCACTTAAAGACAATAACAGAGGCAGCATTCCTGTGTGTGTGCTCGTACGGCGGCGGTGTCATTGCTGCGTGGGTCAAAGGCAGGGTCAACACTAATGAAGTACCAATGAGAGAGTGTCTTTCTGAGGGGGACGCTTACTTCTGCTTCAGTTCCCTCTTTCTGCCCTCCACACAGCCGCCTTCACTCTCTTTTCTTTTCTCCCTTTCTGTTTGCCTCCCACAGTTTGCCCCAATGCCGCCCCCGTTGACTTCTCTGTTGGCACAACACACTCACTGTGCCACACACACAAAAACTCCGTCATGGGAACAGAGGGGTGTAGCTGGTCAAAAGTCGCATATGTTTGTGTGCTTATCTGGATAACAACACTGTACAGAGTGATAAAACTTCTTTGCATTTTGATGTTGTTTTCATGTCGTTTTTTTTGCGGCTTGATCCTTGTTTTTGTGCATTCAGTGCAAAGATTTGAGGAACCCTTTTGTTTCTTTGTGATTCAAATGAAGTTGCATCACAGAAGTGAAACTGCTGCAGGAGCGAAAGCCTTTCTTTTGAGTGTTCTTCTCAAACAGACCCGATTATTTTGCGTATGAATGTTTGCTGTCATCCCAAACTCACTCTGTGTTTTCTTGTGAAGTTGTTCGGTACTTTCAAAGCAGCTTTTTCTTTCTACCGGCAGGTGCATTTATTTATTCAGATCGCTAAGCTCATTGCAGTCTGGGAAAGTTTTGCCTTTTCAGAACAGACTAGCCGTACAGAGAGGTCTGTTTGGCCTCTCATGTCTCAGAGAAGTGGAAGACGATGCCGTGCCAGATGTAAGGCTGCACTTCTGATCTGTTTTAGGATGAGATAGCTTTTTGTGTCAGCAGAGATGAGGATGCTTAGGGAAATAGTTTTTTGGATAATGGAAAACTGGGATGTGGTGGCCAAAAGTTGCAAATTCACAAAACAATCTTACCAAAATGCAAGTTTAACAGCTGGTCATGGAAGTCGTTGTTCAATTTGCAATGCTGTGTATTTTTCTTCTTGTCAACAAATTCCATGTAGAGACCAAAACAAATAATTCTAGATAGATACTGACAAATGGATTAACATTGAGCTATTTTATTATTATTATTTTTTTGACAAACACACAGGACATCACTGCCAGTCCTTAGACTAGATCTAGATCAACTACTAGACTTACTGGTAAGCTGTTTTGTCAGACAGTTGTTATTCAGTGAATGTTAAGGGCTAATCTCACCCAGATCCTACATCCAAATGAAGGTTGTAATTGTTGTGTGTAAATTCTGAATTATCCAGGTCTTTGTATTTCTAAGGGCCTCAGTTGAGAGAAACTAGACTTCTCTTTTTAGTTTTGGCGACATCAATCCCTACAATTTATTCTCTTTCCCAATTCACATGGCTAATGTTTCATGAACGACCCAAGACTCATCTGCCTCAAGGTGTGAATGCTGCTGAATCTGCCTGGGGAGGGATCTCAGGACTGTATTATAGGTAACTGATAAAGAGTGCCGTAGATGTCCTCCTCTGCTTAGATGGATGTTCAACGTAGATGTCTTCTTTTGCTCATCTCTCAAGCTGTCTGTCTTCTCTGTCCAGAATGTGAACATCGCTGTCTTTAGAGGAGAGAGCCTTATCTTAGATAAGACTCAGCTGTCTACCGGCATCCAGAGGATCAGGACCACTCCACACTCACATCTTTGGTTCTAACTTAAGCTAAACATTCTTCAAAGTCCATAAAGAAGCTGCCGTCTACTGAAGCACTTAGGTTCATTTGTCCCGATTTAAGCTTAAAGAATAAATCAACAACTGATTGACTCATTGTTTACTATGTAAACACAGCTGGTTAACTAAACAACAGAAAATCAACAGGGTTTTTGCTGAACAAAGGAATTTTTGGCACATACTGAAGAGGATTAATGCAACACCAAACCAAAATCTCCAGGGCCCAAATGAGACTAACAAAGCAAAATATTTGAAGATAATACCTTAGGCTTAATGAACTTGTGTTTGTTCCCCTATTTTTTTGGGGCACTTATGGACCACAAAATTAATATATTAGTTTAGTAAATAGTCATCAGATGTATTCAGTAAAAGCTGCAGTTTTATGGGTTTGTTTTGTGATGCTCACACCACTGAAAAATCTGATTGAAAAAAATAAATAAATAAAAGCATTGTGTTTACTGGATAATCCACAGACTTTGCTTTTAGCACTTTTCATCGGATCTGCTCTCTAGTGAAGAAATAGCCTTTATGAAAACTGTTGACAGTGTGTCCTGTGGATTACCTGAAATAACTGGCACATGAGGTCTGCTAAGAGATAATGGAGAAACCCCCCGATTATATCACCCCATCATGGATTAGAGTACAGTAGAGGAAGATATCTTAAGAGAAGGAGATGTCAAATTTGGTTTAAACTACGTGAATGCCTAAAAACCTAATAAATGTTTTGTTTTGGGGTTTTTTATAGTTTGGTTTAACCAGGCTTTTAATTATGTGGGTGGAAAGGTGGACACTGCCATCCTAAAGGGTTCCTAATACTGTTCTGGGGAAGTTGTAGCAGGAGTCAGTCCAGATCATCACAAAGCTTTCAATGCCGTACTCTGAAGTGGGAGCCAACCAGATGGCAGCCAGCTCCGCCTGTTTACCCAGAAGGCTGTGGAGCTGGCCCTGCACCGCTCAGGGTTCCCCTGTCATTAAGAAACTACTCTGCAACCACATGCTACAAAAATATTACCGACATACGTGCAGAGAGAGCCGGTCTCTTTGAGCGGGACTCGGGACCTAAAATGGCCTGTTTAGGAAGCTTCCCCACATGACCGGGTTCATATTATACCGACCGAGAGAGAGGATTCAATTTCCTTGTGTTTTGGTTCCTCCCTGCTCGGGCAAATTGAAGGTCCCGCAATGGCTTGACCCAGCGCTGTGTTGGTGTGATAGCAGTGTTGTCTGCTGAGTTTGTGCTGTATGTGTAATTGTGTCATGGAGAACTCAGTCTGGGTCAGTAGGGTAATCCAGGACTTACTGCAGATCATGTGAGGAGAGCGAATGAGTCAGTCTCCAGCAAGGAGATGTTTGGCTTTGTGTGCTCCACTTACATCTTTGTTCTGTACACCACACAACACTGGTTTCTTTCGACACTAATTTCACCCAGAGACACTGAACCCACCAGATTTGTATGTGAGCTCATACATAAGCACAAATGTTTGCAGAAAAATCTTTTTGCAGGGCAACTAGAGCTGAAATTATGAGTCTAGTAATCAATTAGACAATCAACAGAAAGCTAGGTGATGATTTGAGGCATTTTTTCTGCATAAATAACTTGTTGAGAGGAAAATTCTGTTTTTTTCATTGTCTTTTCTGATTTAGGGTTTAGACTGCCAATGACAAAAAGGCATTTAACCACCCTGTAGGTGTACCAGCATCAGGCCAGATCTGTTGTTCAAATGCAGCTGCACTGCTTTTTATGAAGGATTTCACAGCGCTGAACATTCACTGTAGAGGCTACCTGGTACGACTGTGATCAAAATGGAAGAAGCATTTGTTCTACTTTATTTCTGTTGCATCAGATTCTGTAGAGGCGCAGCTAAAAACTTTAAGAAGAGGTTCAACAACTTCTGTGTCACTGCCTCATTATGATATGGCTGTTATTCACTCTCTGATTCTGTGAGACCAAGCATCATATGACACAAGAGTTTTCAGCTAAATTGCAGGCTGTGTTTACACAGAGCAGACTCGTATAGAAACAAATTGTAAATGTATGCAGTAAAACAGTTGGCAGTGATGATAAAATATGTGGTTTGATAGATGCTTTTAGAAATTATACACGAATGAAATCACAATCCTTCCATCCACCCATTATTTAGACATTGCTTAATCCTTTTGGACTGTGTGGGAGGAAGCTGCAGAACCTGGAGAGAACCCACACGGCACGAGGAGAACATGCAAACTCCATGCAGAAAGATGCTGGGTGTCCTCACTGTGATGTGAACCGGGGATCTTCTCGCTGCGAGCTGACGGTGCTAACCACTGAGCCACCTTGCAGCCCAAAATCACAATCATTCAACATATTTATTGTGAAAACGTCTGTAATTACACAAGATATCTCTCACTTAACGAACACATCTATGTCCAACTACAGAACCAATGCTTCTTTTTTTTAACTGTCACTAATTGTACATAATTGCATAAAGTATTCAACTTGAATTTAACAGTTATTCTGTTTCTTGAACTAATCCATGTAAGAAACTGAAGGAACCTGCTTAGTTCATGAAGAACCTTCAACATAAATATTCTTCAGTGTGCCATGAACATTCATTTTGGCAGCAGCCACTAGAGAGCAGCACTGGCGTGTTGGGAAACTGCCTGGTCACAACCTCAGAGGGCTCCGGCACAACTTTTCCTTTGTTGCAGCTGTTCAGCAGTTTTCTCATGACCCACATCACATGAGTTATTTGTCAAACATGCACAGTCCATGTAATCCAAGACAGACTAATCCAGACTTCTTATCGCTTTACAGATAGGACACTTGTTTGCTGGAGTAGCTGCTAGTTTGCCTTGTGGAAGTCTAATGACCACCTGGTGTTCTTTAAGAGGCTGTGTTTAAATAATCAAGCTGACTTTTCATTTCATTTCTTCTTCTCTTCTTTTGGTGCACCTTATCTTTCCCATTATCAGCAGCAGGGCCACATTGAAGCTACTTTGCAGCTTTCCTTGTATAAATGAATGCGATAACATGTTTGGTAAAAAGTGCACATCAGCAGCAAATAACCTGCTGCTGCTGCACACAGACAGACTTACACTGCGCCTCGCCTGCAGACTGTAATGAGTTTTAATTTTGCCTACAAGAGTAGTGGGCCTAATTGTCTGGTACTAATCAGGAGATATGCTCCTCTGCTTGCAGTGTTGCTTCATATGCTGCTATAAGACAGACACAGCCGGACTCAACTGAAGCCTGCTGTCTCAGCAACCACCCTGAGCTACTGGAATCTGTTTTACCCGTCCTTTATCCTCCCTCTGCGTACATCTCTCTCTTCCTCGCAGTCGGGGGCCTCGGCTGTCTGAGCAAAGAGAATTGCAGAGGAAGGAGAAAGATAACAGCAGTGGGAGATAATGAAAGAGTGACTCGGCTGGACTTGAACATGGTGTGGTGTGACTGCTATCAGACTGTGAACAAGTGAAAATGAATGTCACAGGGTAAGGATTTAGGTCACAGCTGCTTTTCAGTTTGTAAACAGACCATAAACAGTAACTGGCCATACAATAAGAGGTGGGCTTAAAGGGTAATGTCAGTTTAGTACTATTTGGGTCTTATTGAGGTAGTTCTGACCATCATATCTATCAGTTATAGTGACATTGTACTGATGGAGTTATCTGTGAAGATGGGAAAATAAGATACAAAGAAACACAAGCAGACACTCAGACAGCTTTGAAAATCCTACTTTATTTATTTGCATGGACCAAAAACATCAAAATATACTTTACATTGGTGGTGTGATCAAGAAGTTCAGAGACAGAGAAAATGTAAAAACTGTACTGTATTACATTTGGCTGCCATCCCCATTAACAAGTCTCATTGTGCAGTGAAACAGTGTTCCCAGAGTTCCTGCAACACTTGTAACACTGCCAGGAAGTCCTGTTATGCAAACATGTCAAGCACCATCTCCTAAACTGTGTGAAAACAGTGGCCATTTAACTTGAGTTTCATCTTGGAGGAGAGGAAGAAGTCACAGGGAGTTAAATCTAGTGAGCCGGGTAGTTTGGAAATTACGATTTTGTTTTTGTGGGCAAATAACCCAAGCGTAATCCCCATGCTGTGATCATTGCACCACAGTTCAGCTGGTTTGCTCTGAATGCCCAGACTCCTCAGAACGTTACACTAAGACTCTTCAATGAAAGTCCAACCCTGGTGGATGAATTCAAGGTGCACAATGATATTGCTGCTGACCTGATGGATAGTATCATCATAGCTCCATCCATCCTGCCATTATCTACACCCCGCTTAATCCTCTCTAGGGTGGCGGGGGGCTGGACTTAGGGCGAAGGCAGGATACACCTTGGACAGGTCTCCAGTGTATCACAGAGAAACAGACAAGCACGCTCGCATTCACACTTATGGACAATTTAGAATCACCAATTAACCTCAGCATGTTTTTGGACTGTGGGATGAAGCTGGAGAACCCGAAGAGAACCCACGTTCCCCGGGGAGAACATGCAAACTCCACGCAGAAAGATCCCAAGCGTCCTAACTGGGGCGTGACCCAGGGATCTGCTAGCTGTGAGGCGACGGTGCTAACCACTGAGCCACCATGCAGCCCCTGGATAGTACGTGATCATAGAGGGACATATGCATATTACATAGAAAATGTAATGGTAATTATCTACGAAACTGAAAATCATCTAAAATAAAATGTACTGATGGTATATGCATGTAAGAAAGGTCTGTATGTGTCAGCTCCATCTTGTGACTCCTGAAATAGATGGTCAGTATGCAAAGCTACAAGGAGCTTTAATAAGAATGTTCTTTGAACCCTCCATGTGTCATTGCACGTGATAGGAGACATTTTGCTGGTTGCAAAGTTCAAATCATGAGATGTACTCGAAACTAAAAATTGCACAGGGTTTACATTCAAACAAAAGCATGTGCGGATGTTCACACAGAATTTGTCGGTGCAGCTGATGACAGGAGGTGAAAATCAGGTGATAATCACACATTGGAGAGGTCTGTGACGCAGAAGGCAGAGTAAAAACTTTCTTTAAATTAATGCCTTGTGTCACAACTTCAGCTTGATTTAATGTACACAACGTTGTGTGGTGCACAATCAATCTAGTGGACTA
The DNA here is from genome assembly GCF_000690725.1 of Stegastes partitus. Lineage (NCBI taxonomy): Eukaryota > Metazoa > Chordata > Actinopteri > Pomacentridae > Stegastes > Stegastes partitus. Next base: position 2,276 of record NW_007581504.1, on the reverse strand, counting down.
AAGATCACTGACTGACATTTTTTCTTTTCTAAACTGTATTATGATTACTTGGTGTTAGATTTAATCAATGACTGTGATGGTCTACTTGTTTATATTCATGCAACACATCCAAACATATGCAACATAATGCGCAGAGGATTGTGGGTTAGAATGGCCAGAAAAGCATGCTGGCTTGCAAACTGCAAAATCCAACTGGATGTAGTGGGACATCCTGCTATTCTTGGCGTACTACATTTGACACAATATGTATTGAGACATTCTAATTCATTTTCTCACACACTAAATAGAATGGTAGTATGGATAGTAAAATGTACCTATTGTCTCCTGACAGCTGCTGCTCACATATGTGGCACATATGTGAGCGTGATGCACTCTGTGATCCCACAACATGAGCAGTCTTGTGTTGCACCTTGTAATTGTCATTGATTGTGCTGGTGAGAACAGTGCATCCTCATGGGCTTCTGAAAGTGTCTCTACAAGGGAAAAACGAAAATTACAACGAGCACTCTTAACTAAATCTGCAAAGACAGCCGATCTGACTGTACATGTTGGACTTTGTGAAGTGATTAAATCCCAGACGCTAGTTATTTCGGTGCGTATGAGATAGAAATATGTATTCGCCAAGCATACAAGCTGTGTAAGGCCATTGCTTCTAGCTAACTGCTAACATTAGCATGCTATTGTATGGCCAAATCCAAGTGTTTGAACTTCACAACTGTGGCAGACTTGCAGACCTTAATGGCACAACGTTGTGTGCTGACGGCAGTTCACTTTATTTCAAAGAGGACCTCTTGGGGACTTCCACACAGTCAAGGTGCAAGCTTCACCAGACTTTGTTCAGGAAATTACCCACAAGCCATGGCATTATGGATGTGAGGTATAAAAATAAACCCAGAAAGGCGTAAGGAATAATGAAAGTGCAAAATTTCACTGCAGTATTTGTTCCTGTATCAGAGTCTGGATCAAAGTTGTGAGACAACTAAATGACAGACCAACAGAAAGATCTGAATTTAACTGTGTTCTCACTGAGACACTGCTTTGCTTTAGGATTTGTCATCCTTGCCGCAGATGCTGGGATTTCCTGGTTACCTCTGAGTCGGCTCGGAGTAAATGAGCTGAAAACAGAAAGTGAAGAGGGGAGATAAAGAGCAGAGTGAATGACTCACTAATAGCAGGTTGTGTGCTGCTATTTCCAGGCGGAGGTCGAGGTTAATGAACAATCACTTTTCAGGACTCCTGTGATGTCTGTGTGGGCGTCTGTGGAGGTGGTTTGAGCTTCAAAGAAAGCACTTTTTGTGAATGTGATAGGAGTGTACGTAACACAAGCAGGGTTCACATCTGGGATTACAGCTTCTCTTTTATTACTTCCCTTAGTGGAGCATAAATCTGCTCAGTTAGTCAGTCTTGTTAGGCATCAGCTGGGCTCTGTGTCTCTTCATGGTGGCGCTCCTGTTTGCTCCTGTCACATTTTGCTGATAATTGACTGCAATATAAAGTCTCAGACTGCTAGAAGTACAAAAACCCCCAAATGTCACACATTACAGATATTTTACTACTTCTATTTTTAATTTGTTCCCATACTTATCTAATCGTTGCTCTGTGTAAGCACAGCCTGCAGTTCAACCCAGTTCACCTGAATAGTCCCTAAATATTTGAACATGCTACTACCAAATTGCTAGCTGGTCGCAGCAGGAAACGTCTTTCTACCCCATGAGATGACCATGTACTCATCCGTTCCTGTGTCAGGAATCGTCATCAAACCTCCAGGGACCTTAAAATGAGTGGGTACTGTTGAGAAATGTGACTTGTTCGGCAAGGACAGTTCAAAACCGACTTCTTGAAGCTGCTCTGAAGTCACACAGGACATAGAAGAAGCCCTTCATCAACCAAAGGCAGAGGAAAGCCTGGTTACTCTTTGCTGGGATCACAAGGATTGGACTGTTGATGATTGGGCTAAGGTTCTCTTCAGTGATGAATCCCATTTTTAGTTGATGCCCACTTCAGCCAACTTACTGGTTAGGAGGAAGCCTGGAGAAGCCTACAAAACGGACTGTCTTGCCCCTACAGTAAAACATGGGGGTGGATCAGTGACCATCTGGGGTTGTTTCAGTATGGGTGGAACAGGGCAAATGCAATTGTGTGAAGGGCAAATGAACCAGGTCATGTACAGGGCTACTCTTGAAAACAGTCTTCTTCCATCAGCTGGAAAACTCTTTGCTGGATTGAATGACTGGATTTTCCAACAAGACAATGCCCCTTGCCACACGGCAAGGTCA
>NW_007581503.1:0-11306 GCF_000690725.1 Stegastes partitus | reverse complement strand
TGACTCACATGCGCGGGGCAACCCTCACCCTCCTAAATGACTCGTAAGGGCCCATTATTAATATTCTAAGAAAGTTTGTCCCTTTTCGCCCTTCTGAATAATACAGCAAAAGCAGTGAAGACATCAGAGCACATCTGACAGAGCCATGCAACATTTATGGCTGCTGTGGCGGAGGATCTGGCTGCTGTGTTTTCTGCTTCCTTTGACTTTCACAACCTACATGTCGACGGGTCTTGATGTCGGACTCGCCTAAAATAACCGCTCGAGGAGGAATTTTTGCTTCTTCCTTTCACCGAGCACTTTTATTCCAGTGAGTACTTTGAGCTCCTTTTTTTTTTTGTGTGTCTCTCACCTGCAACACTCAAGGCAAACTTCACAGCTGCATCCACAGTGCTGTGATCAGTAACCTGATCCACGATTCCAAGTTGCAGAGCCTCAGCAGCAGTCACGTGGCGGCCTGCGAGAGATGTGAAAGTCATTCAGGCTTTATATGAATGACATACGGCATATTAAATTACTAGAATATGACTAATATCAGTTCAGGTGGCGTTGTCATTAAGAGTTCTTGTACGTAGCCACAATATACACTGATTGTGGCCTTCATCAGATAAAAGGCAAAACACCACAAAATAAGAAAAGAATAAAGATAATAAAACATTCTTTAAGGGGAAAGGCTGAGGAATCACAATTTGTCTAAATAAAGATTTGTTCAGAATATTTCTGATAATCTGATATAGTAGTTAATCACAGAAGAGGCATTTTAGGAAGTCTTCATGGTAAAACTTAGCGCATGCTGCCCCCTGCTGGTGATAGCAACAAACAGCAGCTCCCTTCTTGTGTCTGGGAATTCTGTGCAATTAACCAGAGATGGCAAAAGTACTCACATTCTTTACTTAAGTAGAAGTAGATATACTTAAAAATAGACTCTGGTAAAAGTAGAAGTACTGATTCAACTCCTTTACTCAAGTAAAAGTAAAAAAGTACAGGTTCAGAAATTTACTTAAGTACAAAAGTGAAAAGTAAAAATGAAGTTTTAGCTTCGATGATACGCGAGGCCTCTTTTGATAACTCTGCAAAACGAAAAAAAAAGTTTTAAGCACACAAAATAGGATTGTTTTCATCCTTTAAGAACCTGCACAGTGCTGCTACAGAGAAATAAAACATCACTGGACAGTTTTCCATTTCAGCATCATTATAATCAACATGGAAACACTCGTCTCTTCAAGACTACCAACATCTTTTATTGAGCTTCAGTAGAAGCTGGTTCTCAAAGTTCTTGCCCGTTTGGGTCTGAAAATCAGTCCTGCAGTGTTAAAAAGCCTCTCGCAGGCAGGGGTGTGTGACAAAGTGCACGCTGCTGGGAAAGATAAAGATGTTTGTTGTTACGTCTTTTACGTCATGTCGTCATCTGCGGAGGTTCAAACAAGTAACGAGCCAGTTTTGGGGAAAAAAAATAATTCGCAAGAAAAAGTACAGATACCTGCAAAATCTACTTAAGTACAGTAATAAAGTATTTGTACTGCGTTACTTCCCACCTCTGCAACTAACTGCAGGGACATCCGTATGTTCTGTACTAAAATGCAATCAGATTTCAAAGACAAACAAACTGTGAGAAACAGACTAAGGCGTTTTATGTCTTCTTCATATGCGCTTAGGCCTTTAAAACTTGTATTAACACTGTAAAAGTCAGACAGAGTTAACCTGTGGTTGCTACCTGTGGTGATGAGGTCTAAGGCAGCTGGAACCCCAATGAGCCTTGGCAGACGCTGAGATGCCGTCTCAGCTGGCAGTAGACCCAGAATCACCTCTGGAAGCCCCAGTTTGGCCTGGAAGGACATAAAGGCACAAAATTGGACGTACAGAAGATGCTGAACTGTGTGGGTTTGCCACAATGACATTCACAGATACAGCTTCCTCTGTCTAATGGAAATGCTACATGGTTTATTACATGGATGAAAAAAGATGAAACTGTCACACTGTTGACAGACAGATTTAAAGTGACAAGTTTGAGCTCTAAAACATGAACGAACTTTAGAATGTGAGATGCGATAATGACAGCCAAGTGCTAACAAAAGGCCTCCACCTAAAGCGACCCCCTCTATGGCTGCCACCACCGGCTTGGTCGAAGCCTCGATGGCGTGGATCAGCGGTGTCAGTGGAGGACCAGACATCTTTGTCCCAAACTCCCTGATGTCTGCTCCTGTTACAAAAAATCAAATTGGCAAAATGATCAGGAAGCTCAAAGAGAAAGACAAAGGTGACGCGCTATAGTATGAAGTGCACATGGTCCTACAAAATGTTTGCTCCTGTGTGTGATCTTTGAATTGTTTTAAAATCTAATCTGATTTTGATCAATAAAAAAACAGATTCAGTCATTTCTGTTGTTTAAAAATTACTTCAGCTTTTCAAATATGACTATTTGCCACTTATCTGTATCTTATGTGATGGATATCTTTTGGTTTTAGATGTTTTTTTTCCTTTTTTTTTTGGAAGTTTCATTGACCAAAACTAATCAATTTATTAAGCAAATGATCAGCAAGTTAATCAGTGATGAAAACATTTGTCAGCTACAGCCCTACTGTGGACTCACATTAAAATATTCTTCTGTAGTACACACTTATTAATAATTAACTATGTTTACTGCACTTGTTTTTTAACAAGTGCAATTAAAAAATAACAAGTGCACTAGTTATTTAACAAGTGAAACCGTGTCATAATTTACTTTTGATTTTGTCGTTAAGATTTTTCCCTCTGAATGTTGTGACTGCAGCAATTATATTTGTTTTGCTTCCTGCAATAAATGCATCTCACAAATCACCACTACATTAACTGTAATGTGGACACACATAAAAGAGAAGGCCGTAAATTGTTTTTTGTCCTTTTAATTAAGAATGTTTATTAGGCTGCTATTAAGTTTTGATTTTGTCAGTAGAAATATGATTTTTAAATCCAATTTCTGTTCTTAGCTGTGAAGACTTTTTGAGTGTCAGTTCACTCGGCCCTGCTGACTTACTGAGGACCTGAGCAGTTCACGTATTCTATATTATAAAAATCACTGAAGAGAAAACACCAAGAAAACAATGTGGGATTAAAACATGCATTATTTGCAACCAGAATGACATTAATGTGTGCCTGTTTTGACTTAAACAACTTATTGGTATGCTGATACCAGTTTCCACCTGAAACTGTGAAATGACAGATTTGAAGTTGTGTCACCGCTGTCATGTTACAAGAAACAAAAAGAAAAGGGTCCATACCTCCACAGAATGTTTCCTTCTGGCCACAGATGACTAAAGACTTCACTTCCGGAGCACTGAGGGCTCTCTCCATCGTGTCAACGACGCCTTGCCTCACCATCGCACTGCAGAATAAATTGACTTTTGTTTTATTTGCTGTTTTGTTACTGTTTAAACCAGGGCCGAAAAATAAATCCATCTGGAAATGAAATTGTAATTTTAATCAGTGCAAATAGTAAAGGCTGCAGTTTTGGATGAACGTCACGCAACCCGTCTGATGCAAAAAATATCAACAAGCGATCACAGCATCTGTCAGAAAAATAGCAACTGCACATTTCCTCCAAATTGTTAAGTCTGACTTCAAATGGGACAATAAAACCTTTCCACTACAGCCCTCCTTCCAAAATTCAGAACTAATATTTAGCAATATGACAACATGATGTGAATCTGAAGTACACTAAATTTTACTTCATCATTTTGCTGCAACCTAAATATACAACTTAATAACTGCCATCTGCTTGTTTTCTATAGTTTCACTCTTTAATGTCACAAATCATTTCTGATAAACTCATTTCAAATGAACAGCCATGTAAAAGCGCAACATGATAAAAAGTTAAATTCAAAAGATATGCATAATTAAGAATAAAACATACATTATATATGGAAGACGCTTCTGAAAATAGGGCAATGCTGGCCTAAATAGAGTGCAAATGGAATAAATGTTGGGGAAAAGGCTTCTTTCCTTCTTCACAATCACCACTGAGCCTATGTGCTCTGGTGGAGCTGCCAGTGAGCAGCAGATCCAGCTGTCGTTGTATGTGTTGGGTAGTTTGAGTGTTGCTGAAAAAGAAAACATTGCTCACTGCCAAACAGCCATTAGTAAATTATTTATTTACAGTTCTGTAATCAGTATGTCTGTGTCGAGTGGACAAGTTGAATTCAGGTCAACGGTGGGAAAAAAAAATCTGATTTTTAACCGAGAAGTACAGCACGACAGTAATTCTCTCCAAAAATGTAAGCTAAGAAGTATAACATAATGGAGGACAAATAAAATTAGACTTTATAATCTATTTAATAGGAGCAAAATCCTTTCCTTTAGCACCACCCTCTGACAAAACACTTGGCCTTGTCTGCACAAAGACAAGTAACTGCGCACAAAACTTTTTTCACTTGTTTACTTCTTCTTGTGCAACTTTGGGTTAGCTAGTGCAGCTACAGCTAAAGCTTCCACTAAAGAGCAGCATTATGCAAATCATAAGTTACAAGAAAAAGGATATTAACATGTAAAAAAAAAAAAAAAGTTCTGCAGTCTTGACTTGAGCTCACCTGAGTGCATTAACAGGCGGGTTTTGTAGCGTTATCAAGCCGACAGACCCCGCAACACGAGTGTATTGAGCCATGATGGTGTTGAACGAAGACTGCAACCTGTCGCACTTCTTCTCGGAACTTTGANTTTGGATGAACGTCACGCAACCCGTCTGATGCAAAAAATATCAACAAGCGATCACAGCATCTGTCAGAAAAATAGCAACTGCACATTTCCTCCAACTTGTTACGTCTGACTTCAAATGGGACAATAAAACCTTTCCACTACAGCCCTTCTTCCACAATTCACAACTAATATTTAGCGATATGACAACATGATGTGAATCTGAAGTACACTAAATTTTACTTCATCATTTTGCTGCAACCTAAATATACAGTTTAATAACTGCCATCTGCTTGTTTTCTATAGTTTCACTCTTTAATGTCACAAATCATTTCTGATAAACTCATTTTAAATGAACAGTCATGTAAAAGCGCAACATGATAAAAAGTTAAATTCAAAAGATATGCATAATCAAGAATATAACATACATTATATATGGAAGACGCTTCTCAAAATAGGGCAATGCTGGCCTAAATAGAGCGCAAACGGAATAAATGTTGGGAAAAAGGCTTCTCTCCTTCGTCACAATCACCACTGGGCCTGTGTGCTCTGGTGGAGCTGCCAGTGAGCAGCAGATCCAGCTGTTGCTGTATGTGTTGGGTAGTTTGAGTGTTGCTGAAAAAGAAAACATTGCTCACTGCCAAACAGCCATTAGTAAATTATTTATTTGCAGTTCTGTAATCAGTATGTCTGTGTAGAGTGGACAAGTTGAATTCAGGTCAACGGTGGAAAAAAAAAAATCTCAACAGAGAAGTACAGCACGATGAGTGAAGCTTTGCATTGAAAATATTACAAATAAATAAATAGTACAAATGTATTGTCCGCAAAATGTACTTTAAAGCAATGAAAATCTAATTATGCAGAAGTATGGCTGCTGTCTGTGTCATAATACTGAATAGTTTATAATTATTACAATACAAGAAGCAGCTAATTTTAATGCAACCAACTGTTACATAAACTGTTAACCAGTAACATCGCATTTTAAAGGTCATCACAGATTTAGGATGTTATAAATTAATTTGCAAAGCGGTTAATACAGCTGTCAGCCCACTGCAGTAACTTTCCAAAAAATGTAAGCTAAGAAGTATAATATAATGGAGTACAAATACCTCAAAATTACACTTTATAATGTATTTAATAGGAGAAAAATCCTTTCCTTTAGCACCACCCTCTGACAAAACACTTGGCCTTGTCTGCACAAAGACAAGTAACTGCGCACTAAACTTTTTCACTTGTTTACTTCTTCTTGTGCAACTTTGGGTTAGCTAGTGCAGCTACAGCTAAAGCTTCCACTAAAGAGCAGCATTATTCAAATCATAATTTATAGGGAAAAAAATGTTTGGAAGGATATTAACATGTACAAATAAAAGTTCTGCAGTCTTGGTTTTGACTTGAGCTCACCTGAGTGCGTTAACAGGCGGGTTTTGTAGCATTATCAAGCCGACAGACCCCGCAACACGAGTGTATTGAGCCATGATGGTGTTGAACGAAGACTGCAACCTGTCGCACTTCTTCTCGGAACTTTGAATCGCCTGGACGGGCAGGACTTTATCACCTTTATCACACTTTCCCTCCCCTACATGTCACAGCTGAACTGGGCTTTCCTCTATGGAGAAATGATCTTCTTCGTCTTCTTGGCTCCTCAGTGCTGTTTTCAAAATGGCGACACTCGGAGCTTTACCGCCCTCTAGTGGACGGGAGGTAAATAGAACCATTAATTTATGAAATGAAAAATACTTTATTTATCCCAGAAGGGAAATTCAATAAATGTTTATTATTATTATTATTTGTTTATTTTCTTCTTTTATTAATTTCAAGTTAAATTGAATATCATGAGGCAAAGTGGTCACTGCAATCTGGGACTGCCTGTTGGAGGAATTCATGGCTGTGCCCCCCACAGAGGACTGGAGGTCCATTGCAGAAGATTTTGAGGAGCGGTGGAATTTCCCTCTCTGCTGTGGAGCACTGGATGGCAAGCATGTTGAACTTTTTCTTTAGTTCTCCTTGCAGTTGTAGATGCAAAATATTGTTTCCGGGTGACTGATGTAGGGGGGTACGGAAGAACGAGTGATGGTGGGATTCTGACCAATTCAGTTTTTGGTCAGTCACTCCGAGCTGGAACCCTCCAACTGCCTGCTGACCGGCCACTACCAGGAGCTGACACCTGAGGACCCCAGCCACACGTCTTTGTTGCTGATGAGGCCTTTCCCCTCTAAAGAAACCTCATGAGGAACCTCTCTTCCCAGTGGCGGATGTACAGGCATGCCATCGAGGTACATCCTGATGTTGCGAAGAAGTGCGTGAAGGCAACCTGTGTTCTCCACAACTTCATGCGGAGGTCATCAGAAGTACCTGCAGTGAGGGGAAGCATGTCGGCTGGTGAGGTGGAGCCACTGCCAGGTCTAGGTCGTGTTGCAGCCAACAACTCTGCCAGAGAAGCCGTCCGGGTGAAGGAAGCCTTCATGGCATACTTCTCTGCGGAGGGAGCGGTCCCATGGCACCATGTCGTGCACAAAGCAGCACACCACAACGGCTCTTTTAAGAGCCACCCACATGTTACTTTTGAGCAAAGGTCCTGCAATATTATATTTTNGTATTGAGCCATGATGGTGTTGAACGAAGACTGCAACCTGTCGCACTTCTTCTCGGAACTTTGAATCGCCTGGACGGGCAGGACTTTATCACCTTCATCACACTTTCCCTCCCCTACATGTCACAGCTGAACTAGGATTTCTTCTATGGAGAAATGATCTTCTTCGTCTTCTTGGCTGCTCACTGCTGTTTTCAAAATGGCGACACTCGGAGCTTTACCGCCCCCTAGTGGATGGGAGGTTAATAGAACCATTAATTTATGAAATGAAATGAAAAATACTTTATTTATCCCAGAAGGGAAATTCAATAAATGTTTATTATTATTATTATTATTATTATGTTCATTTTCTTCTTTTATTAATTTCTAGTTAATTTGAATATCATGAGGCAAGGTGGTCACTGCAATCTAGGACTGCCTGGTGGAGGAATTCATGGCTGTGCCCTCCACAGAGGACTGGAGGTCCGTTGCAGAGGGTTTTGAGGAGCAGTGGAATTTCCCTCTCTGCTGTGGAGCACTGGATGGCAAGCACATCAAACTTTTTCTTTAGTTCTCCTTGCAGTTGTAGATGCGAAATATTGTTTCCGGGTGACTGATGTAGGGGGGTACAGAAGAACGAGTGATGGTGGGATTCTGGCGAATTCAATTTTTGGTCAGTCACTCTGAGCTGGAACCCTCCAACTGCCTGCTGACCGGCCACTACCAGGAGCTGATGCCCGAGGAACCCAGCCACACGTCTTTGTTGCTGATGAGGCCTTTCCCCTCTAAAGAAACCTCATGAGGAACCTCTCTTCCCATGTGGCGGATGTACAGGCATGCCATCGAGGTACATCCTGATGTTGCGGAGAAGTGCGTGAAGGCAACCTGTGTTCTCCACAACTTCATGCGGAGGTCAGCAGAAGTACCTGCAGTGAGGGGAAGCATGTCGGCTGGTGAGGTGGAGCCACTGCCAGGTCTAGGTCGGGTTGCAGCCAACAACTCTGCCAGAGAAGCCGTCCGGGTGAAGGAAGCCTTCATGACATACTTCTCTGCGGAGGGAGCGGTCCCATGGCACCATGTAGTGCACAAAGCAGCACACCACAACGGCTCTTTTAAGAGCCACCCACATGTTACTTTTGAGCAAAGGTCCTGCAATATTATATTTTATATCAGTACCAAAATAAATACATAGATGTGTGCAGTGCTTTTACTTTTTTAAATATATTTTTGTTCAGAATGCTGAATCTTAAGGATATCATCTTACCTGAACTTTAATGTAAATCAAATTTCTACCTCAGTGTTACCTTTAGTTTAAATAAGTCAAACTTTGGTCCCTTTTGAAAAATAATCATATTTATTTACAAAAAAAAGATACTGTACATACGAACAACAAAAATATAAAAAACTACATACACAAATATAAACTATTTACAAACAGGAATAAAAAGGAGCTTGCTTGGAGGAATGAGAGGAGTGAAGGGAAGAGTGAGGGACAAGAAGGAGAGGAGAAAGGAGAGATGAAGCCTGCTTCCTTCCCTGCAGAGATTGTTACCCCAATTTAAAAACCGTCGGCTGCTCCCTCGACCTTGTTTGTAGCCTCCTCCTTGGGGTCACTGTATATATTATAAACAAGATATTTTGAGATGCTGGAGCATTTTACTCAATCCAATACTTTGTTAAAGTAACCAAGGAACACACAAAAGTTATGTGAGTATAAAATGAAAGGCCATGAACACAGTACAATGGAAAAGCAAATATGCAGAATAATAAAATATTCACATTCAAATAGCTGGAATCACATAATATCCTTTTTCCTTTAAGAAATTGCTCAAAGTAATTCATTTCAAAAACATTTAGTGATCAGTGTCATAACTGATAAATAACCTTGTTGCTCTAGTCGCGTACATACCTCTGGGCACAGCAGCCGATGTGGAAGGGGCTTCCACGGCAGGTTCAGGAGGGGCAGAAGCAGCAGCAGGTTCTGGCAGCGACAGGTGGCCCGCATCACTGCCTTCGCCATCATCAGGGATGGGACCTGGATGTTCTGTAGTGACAATATATAAATGCACCCATTTTAATGCTGTGTGCATGTGTGTCTTTAGATGTCAACAAACCTTGGTCCTCATTCTCTGACTGCCCTGCTGCTGCTTCTGTGTCTGGTCCCTGTTCATCAATTAGGTCGTACTCTGCAGCCCTGTGTTCCTCCACCACCTCCTCCATGTTACCCGATGTTTCTCTCGGGGTAACGAAGGGGTCGAGGAAAGACAGGACTGCAGAGTGCTTCCATCTCTTCCCTGTCTCTGCTGCTGAGCCACTTCTCCTCTCTGTCTCCTTTCTCCTCTCCTTCAAATATGTGTCCCTCAGGCTCTTCTTGCATGACTCCACTGAAGAAAAACACGTAAATATGAACTAGTGAAGCCAAAATTAGCGTCTTTGCCACGACGGCGGTTGTGCTAATCGGGGCAGTGCTTGCTAGTAATACCGATAGCTGGAATTAAATGACAGACAAATGTTTTCACAACTGACCAGGTTCTCCGACCTCCTCACTCACTTTCTTCCAAGCAAGCTCCTTTTTATTCCTGTTTCGATAAAAAAAAGAAAAAGAAAAAGGAGGCTGTGTCATATCGCTCCGGGTGGACTCACACGGCAACAATGAGCTTTTCCTCCACTTTTCAAAGAATGAATGAGTAGCCGGTGCCGGCCGGTTCCTGACGTCACCAGAGAATCTCAACGCTGATTGGCCATCGCGGCGCGTCAGATCGCAAGAGTTCAGATTTTTCAACTTGCTCTTTGACGCGCGTCAAATTCGCTCAATTCTGAACACAGCATTATGCGTCCCGACCCGCTCCGCACCGACCGTGCACCCGTCGGTGGAAAGAGGCTTCAGTGTCACGTCGGTTTACCGAGAGGAACAGCTGCAGACAAGCGACACATCATTATAAAGCTGCACGCGCCCTCGCGGTGGTCTAATCAGTTTCTGGCAAACTATCACTTTATCGAACATCACCATAATAATTTGAAACGAACACTTTACACCGTTCAGAGATTCCCTTTTAAATTAGGCTCGAACAACTTCACCGCAAAACAGCAGAGATACAGTCTTCATACCGTTTGGCAAAGTAAATTCTGTTGGGGTTGTTCCTGAGCTGCTATCTCTCCAACGTTTGGGGGAAAAGCTGACGTTTTACTGATGTCTGTTCATTTGCAGAGTATGTCGTGTGTTCTGCATTAAGGACGATACCGTTAGAGAAATGTGCGTGGTGGGTTGACAACGCCATTTGAACTTATGCATGGAGGGAAAGAAAAAGGAACGTGGGACCAGTCACAATTCATGGTTGCTTTCTGGCCTTGTGGATAAAAAGACAGAACAACAGAAAATGAAAGTGATGATTCAGGGTGTGTGATGTCAGTGTCATCACACTGATACAGCCAACAAAACCAGATGAACAGTGATAAACACTGAAACCACAATGTGACATTTCCCTGCTCATGAATTCTTCAGCCTCCACTGTTTAGACGACATAAACTATTAATACCAGGGCGTCTGCTGGAGGGTTTTTACTCCAATCTAGCTTACATTTGATGTAGTTTGATATGATATTATTGAAATAAACGCGGGGAGACTTTAAAATCTATTCAGAACATGAAATAGCAGCACTTTCCGCGGGCAGTAAATGTTCCCTTTGCGCGTCAAAGGAGTCATATTGATGCCAAAATCCCTTCTGTGCCACATTATATCTAATATTTATCAGCTAAACTTACCCACATCGAGTTAGTATCTGCCATATTTTTATCCTTTTTACAGCAGATGTACAGTAACAGTTCTGCATCCACAACATGAACACGACTACCAAACACCCTGCATATTTTCTTTTTCCATCAGTGGCACTGAGATTGATTTCTGGGAACACAGATAAGCTATGAAATAAGCACGGGAAACTAACTTACAGTGACACCAGCCCAAGTGGCAGCACCAGTGCAGCTTGAAGCACTTCCCGTGGCTGTGCGTAGCGCAGATGGAGAGTCCATCGCAAGGCAGGAAGTCTGGTCTCCCCGCGCAGCTCTTGGCCAA
>NW_007581502.1:0-11666 GCF_000690725.1 Stegastes partitus | reverse complement strand
GTCTGTGTTTCCAGGAACACAGATCTGTTGTTTGACCTGAAGTTTCTTCCTTCACTTGTTTCTTGTGGTGTTTTTTTCCTCAGCCAAATCAGAAGTCTCAGGCTATGGGCTGCGTGTACAGACTGTAAAACCCTGTGAGACAAAACAAACAGGTAATTTTAAGCTCATCAGTCATGCCAAAGAAAAACTTGAACTCCTGCACCGTGTCACTACTGAGTTTATTAAAGATGCAAATTTTGGCCATGGACCTTCATAAATCATCAGATTCATAAAGTGAAGCGGTAATATCTGTATAGCAGAACAGCTAATCATGAGGGGAGCCAAATATTAACCACATAAATAATTTATATTTTTAAAAAAAACACCAGACCCACAGAATACAAATGACAATAAAATCTGAATTACAATAAGCATTTTGTCACAACAAAAGAAGTTCAGACGGGGGACAGGCCAAGTGGAAATAATACATCTTTAATAAGCTCAGCACTGACAGTTTGCATGATTTTGGTGCACAGAAAAAGAAATTGACTTGACATCTTTCTGCTCCGACGGCGGCTTGGACGGACGCAGAGTCTGCTGGGGTTAGAGACGACGAGTGTAATTATAGTGTGTATTCAGCTGCAGAGGTGGAGTGTAAATCTCTGTGGAAGGCCTGTTGTATCAGCACGAGCAGATGGCGCAAATAACAATACGGCAACGGATTGTCTGCATCCGGAGGAGAACGATCACCTCAATTTCATCGTTTTTTAGTAAAAAAAGAAAAAGCAAAGGTCACCAGCAAATACGTCGGAGCTGTATGGAGGCAAAACAGTCACGTGGAATATAAGCAACTATCACCAACACTTCATTTGCATTCGATGTTCCTCCTGCCTGCTTCAACCTTTAATATTCAGTAACGGTCGGCAGCGAGAAGCACACCACGCCGCTCGAGTCCCTCTCAGCTTAATGCCAAGCTTGTTGCTTTAATAACAGCTTGTGTTGCTGAAATATTCATTGTTTCATGCATTTGCTGCAAAATGTGCACGTCGTATAAAAAAAAACGAAGCAATTAAAGGTGACTCCTGACGACTGCACCCCTAATAAGCATTTTGCTGTCATTTCCCCTGTGCATTCGCAGCATGTCATCCACTCCGAGCAGTCAGTGTGAGATTAAAGTGAATGCTCCACCCCTCTGATTTATTACGATCCACCATTTCATCCAGCTCGGAAATAAACATCCAGCTGTGCGTCGTCGGTGAAATGTGTCCACACGAGTTTAGCGTCCTGCAGGTTTTCTTCCGGAGGCGAGAAAGAAAATTCATTTGTTTGGGGTTTTTCATACCTGCGCAATAATCCCAGTCAGTTTTTTTTATTACATATAAATGCCACGGCCGTCTGCTGCGACTTGTGCGAGTGAAATAGAGATGAGCTGTGATGATACGAAGGCCCGAAGCTGCCAGTCTGCTGCAGCGACTGGACAAACCGTTTTTGACATCATATAATTAAATATAATTGAATGTGCTCTTTGCTCGGGCTGTTTGTTCTGTCTGTTGCTTTCATGATATTCCTGCAGCTACTGTTTTTCCTTGCAGCTGTTCGCCTCACTCACTTAATTCCTGCTTGCCTCAGCTTTATCGGAGCACAAATATGTGACTGATTTTTTTTTCCCTCCACCTGCACCTTCGTCTGCTGCCTCAGCTCATTCGTGGGGCTAAAAGCTTTCGTTTGATGGATGATCTCAGCTGTTGCGTTCTTCCGTTTGAGCCGCAGCCATGTTCTGTGTTTCATTTATGCTGCTGTCACCTGCTGCAGACTTTTATTGGTATTTTTTCTCTCTTAACTATGTGACCGGTAGTTCCCTCTACATACACACACCCCCTCCTCACTGTGTTTGTTTAAAAATTAAACATTAATTTAACTTTATGACTGCGTTATAAATAATTGCTGTGATTTAATTAGCGAACCTAGCAGGGGAATTCGCTCTCATCTACGGGGTTCGGTTTATCCTCGATTTAATTAATGGATTCATACGCTGCGTGAGTCGGAGTCATATACTACGAGCAGCATACACCTGCTACTTTCTTCTTGCCAGGCAACAATCAATTATTTAACATTTCATTGAAGCTTGCCTGCATGGCGCTGGATCTGTCAAGCTCAGCTCCAAGTCCCGCTGACAACTAAACAGACTCGTGCACTTATGCAGAAAAGAAAAACCAAAAAAAAAATAAACACAATATTTGTATGTCTGCCTTTAATGAGAGTTCTGTCACAAATGTGTCCTCGCCTCCCTCTCGGTTCTTCTCCCTGCTGTCGCTGTGGGCGTTTAGATGCCCCGTGTGTCCCTGACATTGGCAGGAAGCTGCCGGGGTTATTCATGTGACGCAGTGATGTGTGCAGAGTCGGGGAGATATTCCACGTCCCTTTTGGGAGGCGCTGACCCTCAACACTAAAGGCTAGGGACCGTCTCTCAAGTGCCGAGCTAACCTCTCCCTGGAACAAGGCCGACATTGACCCAGAAACACGCAGCCAGCAGTCAGTTTTATTTCACTACTTTGGCGTGTTTGTAATGTGTTTTTGAAAGCAGTCAGATTTCATCCTTAAAGGCTTTCTGATTTTCCATCCTTGCAGGTTTGAGCTGATGGACAGAAAATCTGAAAGGGCAGAAACTCGAGCAGACACGTCTTGACTTGGCAACACACTGCATGAGATTATATTAGTGCCTGGCTGAGTTTGGGTAAAGTGTGCTCACTGCATTTAAAGATCCATATATTTGCTCAGCTTCCTACAACACCACATATATAATGCATATAGCTTTTGTATACTTAGCTTCTAATTTTGTCGTGTTTGTTGTTTCTCTGCCAAGACCAGAGCTGCTGCAGAAGTACGAGATCTGTGCCATTTGTCTATTTGTCTCTCTGTCAGCAAGATAATGTAAAAACCACCCAACCGAATTTCACGCAGCTCGGTGGAGAGGTGAAGCACAGGCAGAGAAAGAACCTGTTAAATCAAGTCCAATTTGTTTCCAGCTCACGTTTTATACAACTGGAGTTGACCAAAGTGTTGTTTGAGTTGTCGGTCAGGCAGAAACAAAAATGTGTGCATAAAGAAGGACAGGAGGAAGACTTTTAAAATCAGTTTTTAGTTTTGTTAGTAGCAGGAAGACCAAAAACTAAGCAGCACAGCAATTTGTAAGATAATTTCTAAAATAAACTTTATTTAGAAATAATATAAATCTATAAAATTCTGAAATATTTAGACAATTTAAAAAATCCTTAAAAGTTGTAAAAATCTGGCAGCAAGGTGGCCAGAAAAACCCCTCAAAAACCATAAAAGGCATGAAAATAATTGAAAAATTCTGTTAGATCATGTTTTTTTTCTGATTTAAATACAGTAAAAAATAAAAATTATATATTAAAAAAACTGTTTGATTTTACGGTCAAACATTGTAAAAGAACAAATTACCAATTTTCTAAAAACAGATTTTGGATGTGGATATTATTTATTTAGCTTTTAATCATATTTTTAAGGGTTAACAAGTACATGAAAACTTTTTTTTCTGTGATTTTGCTAGATATTATTTGTAATTTAACAAAAAGGGCAAAATCTGTAAAAGAACAGTAAATCTTTTTTTTTTTTTTTTTTTTTTTTTACAGTTAAAAATGTGGATTTTTTTAACAGTGTATGCACAGAGAAGTTCTGAAGTGGACCCTGGTGTCAACACATGCATGACTTTATAGACTTTATAAATAAAAGGGACCTTCATTAATAAAGTCTGTATTTAACAGGTAGCCAGTGCAGAGATGCAAGTACAGGAGTAAAGCTTTGCATTATTTTTTTTAACATGAGTTCAAAGTCTTGCAGCAGCTGCAGACGAGACAGAGAGGGCCGACCAATTCTCAGGTACAGAGAGTTACAGCAATTTAGCCTTGAGGAAATGAATGCCCTGGTCACAGTCTTCTTGTCATTCAGTGAGCAGAGAATGGATTTCAGTTTTGCAATATCCCCTGGTTCATTCTGGTGCAAATCTGGACCTCTTCTGTTAAAAAATGCAAGAGCAAGAGTTGGCCTCGTTGGAGGATGTGCTTTTCCCTTCTTGTGTTGGATTCTTAATGTGCCTTCTACTTTTTAGCTGTTTATTATATGGCTGTAACAGAAAACTTCTTTTGGGGGATTAATGAAGTCTCTAAAAGTTTTTCAGTCCGGCCTGCTTTAGTGAAACATTCCTCCATGTCTTCGGGATTCATCGGAGACCTAAAGTTCATTTTAAGATTGAATGATGTTCAATCTTCAGAAAGTTTTTCAGGATACGTAATGACGAGATCTGAAGCGCTCAGTTATATGAGGAACTTTTTAATAAGGCGCAGCAAACCGAAAAACTCCACCACTGGCAATGCTGTGATCAACATCTCAGGCGTGACCTTCACCAGCCTTCGTTAAAGTTCTCCACTCGTCTCCCTCCAACTTATTAGATATTCTAAATGTGGACACTTTCAAATTGTGGACACACTGTCTCTGCTGAACTTAATGTTCCATCCAGCGGCCAGACGACAATGAGTGAATCAAGAATTTTGAACTAACCAAGTGTATATAAATATGCCTTTGGTGCTGTCTGAGCAGCATTTTCATCTAGTTTTTGCATCTCAGTGCATTTTAAAATGTGTTACTTTGTCTTCTGAGACTGTGAATAAAGTATCGAGCTGCTCCCATAAATACAGCATTTACACTTCTATACTTTCATATTTCTATATCTGAAATGCTCCAGATGCTCTGAGTTTACATAGATTTTTTTTGTTCCAATGCAAGTCAAACTTTAAGAAACTTTTTAAAATAAAGACACAAAGAAAAAAAAAATCCATCGATTCCAAAATTGGAGCTTCCAAATAGGCCAGTTTATGGTAAATATAAAGTTGTAGCTGCTTACAAATGCTGCTTTGATTCACAGTCCTGTTTTCTTCTCCTATCTACATTTTGCAAGTTTTTATTCTAAAATTGAGAATTGATTGCAGTTTACGATGCTAAGTTTAAAGCAGACACATTTCTTTTATACATTTGGTTTGTCGCTCAAACCCAGTGTCTGCATCTTTGTGCAAAAGCGTATCCCAGTGTTCGGTAGTATTTTGTCCTATAATCCTCCACACAACTGAATATTCCTCCTCTCCCCTCTTTTACTAGTTAAGAAGTGATCGCCTCGGGGCTCATATTGACATGAGGAATTATTAAAATGACCAATTATTTCTTCACTTTACATGTGGTCACGTGAGCATTAGATTACCCTCAAGTGAAAAGCACATTTTGTCTCGTTAACGTGACCATGTGGTGTTGTTTACATGCTGGAAGACACATAATGAGTGAAATACGCAATCAGACGACTGTTTCAGAAACACGGATTTCAGACTTTAACAAACTTCAAGAACCAACTTGCAGGGCTGGACTTTCTGTGTCGCTATTCGTCTTCAGAAGAATCCTCTGTTTGCGATTCGAACACACTCCAGTGTTCCAACTTTCCATTGTGTAGCACAGAGTAGTTTCACAGTGTTTGAGCAGTTTCGTAGGTGAGCTGGTGTGCTCGAGCTGCAGTAAGTGGGGAGGGGTGAGCTTTTCAGGAGTTTACAGTGCCTATAAAAAATATTCATTCCCCTTCAAAGTTTTCTCCTTCATTGCTTCTCAACATTAAATAATAGATCATTTGGAGGACTCATAGGTGTCTTGGTGGCTTCCCTCACTCGTCTCTTTCTTGCAGTCACTTAGTTTCTGAGGACAACTTGATCTTGACAGATTTATATGTACTCCTATTCCTTGTCCACCAACCTTAGCATCTACTCTGATGGCTAAAAGGCTCAACGTTGGTCTCATCACACAAAGAACTTTCTTCCAGTTGACTTCAGAGTCTCCTACACGCTTTCTGTGGAACTTTTGACGAAATTTAATATAAGCATCTTTTTCAACAATGGCTTTCTCTTTGTTGCAGTCTCACATAAAGCTTTGACTGGTGGAGAACAACCAGCAGTTGTTGTATGCTCAGTATTTCCCATCTCAGCCATGGAAGCTTGTAAAGGGAGTCATGGGTGTCTTGGTGGCCTCCCTCATGAGTCTCTTTGTGCACAATCACTCAGTTTTTGAGGATAACTTGCTCTTGACAGATCTCTTGTTCCTTTCCCACCAAACTTCGTGTCTCCTCTGATGGCTAAAATGCTCAAGTTTGGTCTCATCACACCAAAGAATCTTCTTCTAGTTGACTTCAGAGTCTTTCACATGCTTTCTGGGTCTCTTTTGTCGAAATTTAATATAAGCTTCTTTTTCATTGGTGGCTTTCTCTTCACCACGCTCCCATGAAACTTTGACTGGTGAAGAACAACCAACAGTTATTGCATGCATGTCTTTTCCATTTATGCCACTGAGGCTTGTAAGGGGAGTCATGGATGTCTTGGTGGCCTCCATCATGAGTCTCTCTCTTACATCATCCCTCAGTTTTGAGACAAATTTGTGCTGTAATCCTTTCATTTCTTGATGATCGCTTTAACTGCCCTCTAAGGGATATTCAGCGAAATTTTCCTTTATCCACACCCTGACTTGTGCCTTTAAATACCCTTCATGGTGTAG
Source organism: Stegastes partitus (assembly GCF_000690725.1). NCBI lineage: Eukaryota > Metazoa > Chordata > Actinopteri > Pomacentridae > Stegastes > Stegastes partitus. The sequence continues at coordinate 5,087 of NW_007581502.1, read as the reverse complement.
TTATATCCAGGAGTACTGATCCACCAGTGACTGGGCCTTCCAGAGTCTTTATCCTACAATCACATGAGACTCATTCACTGCACTCAGATGATCTCCACTTTACTAAATGTGTGACTTCAAGCAACAACTGGCTGCACTGGTGTTGGATTAGGCCAATAAATACACTTATTTTACATTTTATAATTTGAATTAATTGACTTTATAGAAATCTGTTTTCACTTTGACACGAAAGAGTATTTTTTGTAAATTGCCAAAAAAAAAAAAGCCAAGTTAAATTGACCATAATTCAATGTTAAAAACTTTCAAAGGGAGTGAGTATGTTTTATAGGAACTGTAATCAGTGTCTTCTTCTGTACCTTAAATGAACTTACATCCCCACAATCTGTTGATATTCACCACTCCCAATATCAAAACTCTGCCAGAGGTCAACAACTCCACAGAGTGCCTTTAGGAGGATGTTCCACAGAGCAGAAAGCAGAGGAAGTTAATCACCGGGTATTCCCGGTGGAAACAGTTAAGCTGCGAACCTTTCTACTTCTGACTGCGACGCTTTGTGAAACAGCTTCTGACGTGATGCGAGACGTCAGAAGCTGCTCGAGGCCCAGAGCCACTGCGGTCCCCGGTTCCTGTTTATGTAAACACTGTTGTAAGAAAGGAGAGTGTGTAATCAGACACACACACACATTCACAGAGCCTCCCGGTTGTCTCAGTATTTACTCGAGCAAATATGGTCTCCTGCCCACATCCAAGAGGAATTTCAGTGTGTGTCTGCAGTCTCCAGGGTTCCTCCAAGCTGTCTCCTCTCTTTCTCCTTGCGGCTTCCTTTAGAGTCCCAGTGGGTGCTGCTCATCCTCCCCTTTCGGTCTCTCTTTTCTTTATTTACTCCTTCATCCTCGCTCCCCATAGGTCAATCTTCAGGGGGAAGCAGACGTCTCCTCTTTGCCTCCTTCTCTCTCTCTCTACTCTCTCCTCGCACATTTTCCAGCTCCCTTTGGGTTTTTTTTTAACTCCCTGAAGACCTCCATCCTTCCTTTCCCGTTCTCCTCTCTCCTCCTCAGAGCCACCACTAATCCAGTCCTGTGCCTTTCCTTCTCTATATCACTTTGTTTTTCTTTCCTGCTTCAGCTGAGCTCTGGTGAGTCACCAACCTTTGTCCAAGCCTGCGGGTGTGGGACCGTCCAGCCTACGCACACAAACACTGGAACGCCGGCGTATTACTCATCCTGCCTCTGCATGGCTACAGCATGGACGTCCTTATTTTAATTCACCACATCACATTTTAAAGAAAAGTCAAAAAAGCCTGAGCCCGTGTAATGCAGTGACCAGGAAGGCGGGGGGGACAATAAATCAGAGGCTGAAAGTGTAAAACAAAGACAAAGATGCAGCTTTACAGATAAATATTAAACTCCCTCTGCAGTTGTTGATTAAACTTCTAAAATTCTCTGTATGAAAATTGCACATTCAGAAGTTTTGTCTATGAAAATGTTCCCTTTCTGTCTTAAAATCTAATGCTATACTGTTGCTTCCTTTAGAATGTGCAGCTCTATGAATCTCGAGCACACCAGCTCACCTACAACTCTGTTCCAACCCACCCAGCAAAAAAAAGTTGAAAAGACGTCTTTGCCATACGTCTAAACTACGTCAAAATTTGGTTGAAACATGAAAAGCCGACTTTTTCAAGTAGTTGAAAGGACGTCTCTATTAACATGTTTCTTTATCACCTTGCATTGCATTATGGGTACTGTAGTCCCTCCCACTGAAAAGGTTCGATCTGGCTTTTTATAATCATAACAATAATAATGATCTGGTTTTTTTAGCGCTTTTCTAGACACTCAAAGACTCTTTACACTGTCAGTTATTCATTCACACACATTCATTCCTGTTTATGTTATCTGACTTGTGTAGATAGAAATAGCTAGCTAGCTAGCTATGGGACAAAATTGGACGGTCCAAACGCAACCCAATTCCAACGACTATATTTGGGCTAAATCAAAGCTATGACGGACTGTCCAGATTTAGCCCAAAAAATAACGTCTGAATTACGTCGGGCGTTTGGTGGGAACACTGTGAAAATACTCCATGTGACATAATGGCAAGTTAATGTTAGAGTACCGTAATTTCCGGACTATTGAGCGCACCTGAATGTAAGCCGCACCCACTAGCTTTAAAGAGAAAAACAAAATTGTAAATGTATAGGCCGCACTTGTCTATAAGTTGCAGGTGTCCACGTTGTAACATGAGATGTTTATACAGAAAGATGTTTTAAACTTTTAATTAAATACGTACCAGTAACATACACAAATACATACTGTAAATGCCTTCTTTCCGAACAATGCCTGTAACATAAAATGTAAAAAAATAAAAAATACAGCACCCTACCATGAAAAGTCATTGATCGCGATCTTCATCCTTCTCCTGCGCACTAAAACCACGAAAGTCCGCTTCTTCACTGTTGGAATTGAACAGCCTTCGTCACACACTTCCTCAGTCTCTCTTTCATTGTTGCTCTGAATGTCGCTTTCGTCTCGAGGCAAATTCATAATAAGCCATAAATTAGCTGCATCATTGTTTAAGCTGCAGTGTTCAAAGCGTGTAAAAAAGCAGCAGCTTATAGTCCAGACATTACGGTAATCCAGCCATACATGCTCAAACTAGAAATCGATTCTGAAAAAAAATAAAGGTTTTCTCATCTCAAATCATCAAGAGCCTCCTGGTGGATCTATTTATTTTATCATGAATTATGGATGTCTAAAATGCTGTCAAATTTTAGATTGACATCTCAAGTGCTTTATGAGATCATTCAAAAAAAAAAAGTGTCAACCCAATTTTAGCACATTTTTTTTCGCACATTGAAGAAAAAAGATAGAAACCTAAAATTTTCACACTTATTTCTCATCCTGTTATTGATTTAGAATCTGCAATGGTTTCTGATTAAGTCACAAAATTTCCTTCATGTCTCATCTGCTCTAAGCTTCTATTCTGTTGGTTCTGGTGTCATTTTTGCAGCATTTTTATTCGGTTTCTGTCATCGCTGTCCTCACATCTGTCCATCTAATCACACCTCATGTAGAACAGAGGAGATGTCAGCAGCTCGCACCAGCAGGGACAAGTGCTTTTTCCTGCCACGTTTTTTTTTTTGTTTGTTTGTTTGTTTGTCTGCGTGTGAATTTGTGCACATTCATGCCGATAGTGTGATGAATTCACTCTACGTCTGCGCTGCTAGTGAAGTACATGTGCCACCTCTGAGCTCGACTCACCCGCGGGGAGTCCGAGGCAAAGAGACAAGCGGAGCAGCAGCGATTACTCATGCAGCCCTTTTCACAGCTGCACTGAAGGTCTGACGCTGTGCTCGCATGGCTACTCTCACACTCGCAGATGCAGCTACTGTAACAGTGCGGCTGCTCCTCTCGTCAGTGTCACGGCGGTAGCTGAGGCTTGGCTATCCGGCTACACAGCAGCCGGAGGCCAGATGGGCTCAGCACGGCACTCACTGTACGGCTGCAGGACAAAACTCCTGAACACGTACTGGTGTGCATGCAAAGCTGGTAATGACACACATGGATGAGCACAAGTATGATGCCTCATACACACTCATCAGTCCTATACTGTACCATGAGTACTGTTTACAATGTCCTGTTTGTTATTTTGTGCTGCACTTTAAAAATAAAACAACAACAAACAAACCTCTTTTTAAAAAGTTTCAATTGTAACTTAGTAATTTTTTTTCCTGTTTTGTAACCTAAACTACTAATAAAAACCCTAAAGTTTAATTTACTAGTCAACCATAAACAGGCCAACAGTGATGATAACGTTCACATTAAAACCTGTATTTTTATAAAAGTAAATTTGTTCTTCTATAACATAACGACTGTAAGATTTTGATCTATTCAAATCAGCAATACCTTAGGTTATTTTACAGATATCTGCCATTATTTGAAAGTAAAAATATGTTTATTAAGGATAGAGAAATGGTAAATATTTTTAAAATGTTATTACCAAATATTGATTATCAGAGTAATTACTTTTAGCTGCACTGTAAAGAAAAAAATTATTAATTTATTATGAAATTTACAGATTTTCACAGTTTTAGAAACTTACAGATTTATTTATTTTTTTTATATACGAGTCAATCGGAAAAAATCTGACCACAACTGTCAGTAATGTCCACATCAAAACGTGCATTTTTATAAGTGGTAATGTGTTCTACAATGTTTGACTGTAAAAATGTCACCGTATTAAAATCAACAAAACATATTGGTATCTTAACAGATATTTGACATTATTAAGAATGTTAACTGTTCTTACCGATTACTGATATTCAGTGTAATTTTGTTTGTGCTGCACTGAAGGAAAATAAATGTCTGGGGTTTTTTCAGTTTTTAACAGCAATTTCTAAAAATTTACTGTACTGATTTTGCCTGTTTAGGAAAATTACAGATATTAACTGGTAAAATCACAGTAAAAATGTTTCATTTACTAGGTAACTGTATAGAAACAGACCAAATCTGTCCACCACAGAATCTGTATATTTGTAAATGAAAATGAATTCTTCTACAACATTAAGCTGTAAAAATTTTACTGCATTAAAATCAACAAGAACTTCTGCTATTTTACAAATATTTGCTATTTGAAAGTAAAAAAAACTGAATCTTAAGGACTAAAAAATAGCAAGAACGTACAAACAAGTAATAATTTTACATGTTACCAGTAAAAAAACAACAACAACAACAAAGCCAAAGCTGTAAATATCATACACATCAACATCTGTATTTTTTTTTTATAAAAGGTAAATCAAAACTATTCATAATTTCCACATCAAAAATCTAACACTAATGTGTTCTTTCACAATGTAACTATAAAACTACAGTCATACTGCTAAAAATATCCCTATTTTCCAGATATTTGCTGATTTTATTGTTTTTCAACATTGTTTTTCTTTCACTCTTGCTGCCAGATTTTTACAGTGTTTTGCAAGAGATTTATTTATTTTTTTTACAGTGTGTATGTTCTTACCCGGTGGCGCAGTTGGTAGCACTGTTGCCTCGCAGCAAGAAGGTCGCCGGTTCGCGTCCCGGTGGGGGCACCAG
>NW_007581501.1:0-11668 GCF_000690725.1 Stegastes partitus | reverse complement strand
GGGCTCTATGCATCCTGCTCTATGCATTCACTCGAGTATAAGAATGCCAAAATATTGAAATACCATTTACAGTTCAAAATTTAGTCACAGATCATCTCCTTTATAACAAAGAGCATTCATTTAGAATAGTGCAACAGTACATTTCCATTTTCCATGTTGCAGCTCAAAGTGCAGTGCTCGACCTTTATTCAAAGCCACTGTACACAGTGTAGCTTGAATTTTCTGTGAAAACTATATTAAAATATTGACTTTCAGAGCCATGTCTTCTTTTTTTGTGATTATTCAAGTGTTATTTGTAAATACCTTGCTTCTCCATGGCCAGTCAGAATCTCCGTAGTTGTAAGCAATTTCTTCCCCAGGACTGATGTCCTTAAGAGCAAATAAGCACAGATGGGGCTTTCCATCCACTGTGACCGTTTTCATTTTGCTGTTTGGGTTGATGTGATCATCATTGACAAGTCTGCCGAGAGAGCCGTCTTCTCTGGCTGCATCAATCCTGAAACAGCAAGAACACAAATCTAATTACAAGTTGTGACAGACTTAAACACAATAGCAGTGAATGGAGGTTTTATAGAGCAATTAAAGAATTACATTTTAGGTAGATTTCTCATCTGTTTAAAACAACTACTGCTTTTAAAAGTACAACAAAGCAGAATTTGTAACTCTAGGTCAGGGGTGTCAAACTCAGGTGTGTTGGAAGAGGAAAACATCTACAACTTGCAGGATTGCGGCCCTCGAGGACCGGATTTCGACACCCCTGCTCTAGGTGACCTACAATTTAGACAAGACATAAGTAAATTAAGCACAGCAATATACATACCACAACTGCTTTCCATTGAAACGAAATTCAAAAATAAAAACTTGAAGTGCATCATGGTACACTCTGTGCCTGCTTTCATATTCTTGTTTAGTCAAAACTTCTCCTCTATATTCGATAAGGAAATCTCCTTTTTGGAAGTGGCGGCAGCTGAAGACTCCTCGTCCTAACAAAAAACAGATAATTACTAGGTAAAAGTGACAAAATTAAAGCAATTCTTACATACAGACCTGCGCCACTCACCTTTGAATGAATTTATGTACTTTATCTCAAAACCACCCTTGTCTTTGGACAAGGATGAAAAATACACAGCCTCCTCCTTAGGTTTTACTTTGGATCTGTGAGGCCTTGTTAATGCCATTTCCTGCAAAGGCCCAATGAGAATATGTTCAGTCACTACAATATAACTTATTTAGACATATTTACTGACTTACAGGGAAGAGAAAAAATGTGCAATATTTAAGGCCAGACTATGATAAACCAGTGTATTCAGCATTTGAGCAAAATCTCTAGTACTGTTTTTTTCCCATTAAGATAATTATCTCCTACATTGACAGCAAACACAATCCAGAAATATCAAGTTCACCACACCTTGTAAGACTTCATCTTACTGTGGGAATAACATGCATCAGCTATTTATTCAGCTAGTCATGTGCTTTCCCACCCCAAAAAAAACACAGTCTATTTTTATGAGTTGGTAACCTTACTTCCACACTTGACTTCTCTGTCTTTTAAAGCATAATCATCATTCATAAAACTGTTTCAGTAAAACGAACACACGTGTAAATATTACTGAGCAGGTCCAGTGCCAAGACTCAGCTCCAGGAGAGCTGTCTTGATAACACAGGTTGTACACAAAGTCAGGTGATTATGTAGTATCAGGACATTTGCACAAGTTAAATGATAGCATGCGTCACCCAAGCTAACTATGCTAATTGCTAACGTTAATTAGCTGGAGGGTGGTCTAATCAATTGTCAACTACTTCAACTTTCAACCTGTCACCAATATAAAAACAAACGTGGTTAAAATATTCTCTCTTCCAAGTTTGTGTGAGTTTAATCGCTCGTCTTACCTCAGGTGACTCCTCTCCCAGGCCTTTAAACTGCAGGTGCTGCGTCGAAGCTGATGAGGAGCGAATTGGGTCGGCCCAAAATGTTTGAGAGAGGAGGGGTGATCAGAAAAAGTGGGGCGTTTTAACATTTCTCTTTTAGCGGGGTTGCTCGGCCCGTTTATGACTGCGTGCAGTCCTAGTTTATGTTTTGCTATTTTATCTTTTACTTTTTATTTTATTTTATTTAAGTGATTTTGACTGATTTCAGAATAGTAAAGCTGAATAATATTTATGCCAGACATGATTCATATGGTATGTGCCAAGTGCAAAGGACAGGCCTCTCTGAGTCAGACCTTAATTTTCCCTATACCTTTCATTGTTTTAAAACGGCCCAGTATTCCAGTTCTGAGAAAATTATAAAACATATGAATGGGCTTTATGCACAGCTCCACTCTTTCCTGAATTTAAGCCAGTTCCTGTATTTCGTGTCTTACATTATTGAACAAACTGATTAATCCAGGTGTGTCTGACGATTGTTGTGATTAGTACTGGGGTCAGACACACCTGGATTAATCACTGTGTGACGGCCACAGGCCTTGCCAGTGTGTGTTTTCCTGCCTCTGCTTTCCTTTTTCCAGTCTGGAAAACCTGCCCCTCCCACTTTGCTAAAGGATTGGTTTCACCTGCTTGGTGCCTTTAAAAGCTGGGGGAATCCAAGATGGCTTTCTCTCTTTCTCCCTCCTGGAAGGCTGGAGCCTTTCAGGTCTCTCTGGGTTTGGTTTGGTTTGGTTTAGTTTGGTTTGGCTTGGTTTGGTTGTATTTGATTATGCTGAGTTTGTAGACCTTATTATTAGTTTTCCTTTGTTGAATATTTTCAATAAATTACTCATTTACTTTAAAAGCTGTTCCATGTTGACCTCCCTTCTTTGTTATGGTTTTCAACGAGCTGGGCATAACAAGTGGGGGCTCGTCCAATTTTGAACCTTTAATATACCATTTTGGTTGTGTTTGACTGGGTTGGGAGGCCCACGGTGACAGCTTTTCCTTCAAGTTAAATTAAACAGATAAGGTTGGAGATGGTTTAGTTCTCTAGTGTCTGTAGCTGCACCTAAGTTGTGCATCCTGGTAGAACTGTGAGTTTGAGTTATGCACTATATGACTGTGGGGATGAATATAGCTGGATAGCTATGCTATTTTGCTGTCTGGCTGGAGCATTCATTGTATCCCCAGATAGGCAGTAGCAACAGTCATCTCATAACAGAGGTTGTTGAGTTTGTTTGTTTGTTTGTTTTGGTTGTTTTTAGGGCTGTTTGTTGTTTTGGTGTGTTGTCAGTGCGGCTAGCAGCAGTGGTCTCGGGAGCACCCCGAAGCATTGGCTGAGACAAGTGGTCTTTCCAATGCAGACGGTTTGCAGGTGCATAAATACCCACTGCCAGTACGCACATGAAGACTAGGGTTCAGTTATATAGTTTTGGGATAGGCAGTTAGAAGGGGGAGCTCCATAATTACTCATTCTCCCTGTAGTTGTGTGTTGTATGACTCAAACTGCTTTATTTACTTTTTGGATGCGCTGGTCGTGTATTCAGTGTGGCTGTGTTAACCATGGAGACAGAGCAGAGTACTACTTCGGTCTCTGAGTTCCTGAAAAGACCATCTCGCAGTACCTTAACTCAGTTTACCAAAGATGGGTTAGTTGATTTGGCAGTCCATTTGGGCTGGTCAAAAACCGATAAGATACCAAAAAAGGCTGAGCTAATGAGCATTATTGAGGGGTTAGCTGTATCTGCCAAACTTTTGGAGGAAGTTCAGGCTCCAGCAGCTGCAGGCCCTGTCAGTCCAGAGCCTTTTAGTGGCACTTTGTCATTTGAATATCTGCAGCTAGAGAAGGAAAAATTTCAATTAGAGAAGGAGAAATTACGATTTGAGTTTGAGAAGGAGAGAATGAGGGCTGAACTAGCATTGGAAAGGGAGAGAGCTAAGGTTGAGCAGTTGAAGTTGGAGCTGCAAAAGCAAGGGAAAGCACATGAGTCATTGTTAACCGGTGGTAGAGGTGGCCCTGCTGGTTCTGATGTTGCCGAAAGCTTGCGTCTAAATTTGAGGAAAAAGATCCGGACACATTTTTTACATTGTTTGAGCATGTCGCACAAGTTAAAAAAATGGCCAGATAGCCATAAAACTATGATGTTGCAGTATATTTTCACAGGCAAGGCCCAAAAAGTTTTTTCTGCCCTTAGTCCTGTGGAAAGCGGTGATTATGCTACAGTTAAAGCTGCGGTTCTAAAGGCGTATGAACTAGTTCCAGAAGCATATAGGCAGAAGTTTAGAAACTGGAAGAAAGGGGACAAGCAAACCCATGTTGAATTTGCCCAAGATATTCTGACTCATTTCACACGCTGGTGTTCTGCTTCTGAAGTAGACAATTATGAGGATTTGTGTGATTTAATTGTGTTAGAACAGTTTAAAAGTTCATTGCCTGCCCACCTTGCTACTTATATCAATGAAAAGAAGGTGAACACAGCAGCTGCAGTTCTTGCTGATGAGTATGTTTTAACACATGCTAGTGGTTCAGTAGTTGGTCAAGTCCAGAAAGAAGGTCGGCAGAGGGAAAATTTTAGGTTTAGGCACAATAAGTCTCCGGTGGTCACCCATGAGTCTGCCCATCAGGTTATGAGGCAAGTTCCAGGGACAGACGGCAAGTTTGATCCAACCAGGGTGTGTTTTGCTTGTAAGAACAAGGGGCACTGGAACAGGGAATGCCCAATTGTTAAATCTGGCCAAAAATCAGCTGACTCCAGTGTGTATGTTAATTCAGCCGGCGTAGTCTCCTCTGCATGAAGCACTGGTAGGCCTGAATTGGAGGTGTTTCCCCTTCAGTCTGTTCCATCTAAAGTTTTTGATCAGTCCTATGAACCTTTTGTCTCGGATGGTTTTGTGTCTTTGGATGGAAAAAACAAGATTCCTGTTAAGATTTTGCGTGACACAGGAGCTACTAAAAGTTTGATTGTGGAAGGTATTTTACCTTTTTCATCCAGCACTGCTACTGGAGAAAAATTTCCCATGTTTGGTGTTGGGTTGTTTCCAATGTTGGTTCCTTCACATCATTTTTATCTCTTCTCTGATCTGGTATGTGGAGAGGTTGAAATGGGTGTCCGTTCTCAGCTGCCGATGCAAGGCATAGACATTATTTTAGGAAATGACTTGGCTGGGGATAGGGTTTGGAAAAATAGTTCACCACAGTGTGTTGGTTCACCCTTACAGGACTCTGGGGGACCAGATGAGTGTGCTAAACTGCATCCCAAAGTTTTCTCTTCCTGTGTAGTGATGCGTTCAAGAAGCAAAGCTGAGTCAGAGCAATCTGAACAGTTTCAGCCCTCTCAGAAGTCAGCTTCTCAAGTTGAAGGCAGTTCTGGGGGAAAGGAGCAGTTTAAATTGTTTTCTATCCCATTGCCGTCACTGTCTAGAGAGGAGTTTGTTGAAGAACAAGCTGCAGATCCTACATTGAAATCTCTGTTGGACCTGGTCTGTCCAGAAAGTGACCTCAAGTGTGTCTCTAATGGTTATTTTCTTAATGATGGATTGCTGTTGAGGAAGTGGACCCGTGTAGTAAATGGTGTGCAAATAAACAGTGTTGTACAAGTTGTGGTCCCTTTAGAGTTCAGAGATCTAGTGTTGAGCACATCACATGATGGCGTGGCAGGTCATCTTGGTGTTAAGAAAACTTACAATAGAGTACTCCGCCAATTTTTCTGGCCTCGTCTCAAGAGGGACGTAGCAATGTATTGTAGAACTTGTAACACCTGTCAGTTAACTGGAAAGCCCAATCAACAAATTAAGCCTGCTCCATTGTACCCCATTCCAGTGGTTGAAAAGCTATTCGAATATCTGTTGACTGTGTGGGTCCGCTTCCAAAAAGTAAGGCTGGGAGTAAGTATTTGTTGACTGTAATGTGTAAAAGTACTCGCTATCCTGCTGCATTTCCCTTGCGCTCCATTAAAACTAAGCCAGTATTGAAAGCACTGACCTCTTATTACTACCTTCGGTGTCCCAAAAACTGACCAGGGGAGTAATTTCATGTCTTGTACATTTTCTCAAGTGGTAACACAGCTGAAGGTTAGACATCAGGTGTCTAGTGCATACCATCCTGAGTCTCAGGGAGCTATTGAACGTTTTCGTCAGACTTTGAAGTCTATGCTGCGTTCCTATTGTACTGAGCTTTCTCAGGATTGGGAGGACTGCCTGCCTCGGTTGTTGCTTGCAGTACGAGAGGTTTCACAAGAAAGCACAGGTTTCAGTCCCAATGAACTGGTATTTGGACACAGTCAGGGGTCCACTTGCTGTGTTGGGTAATGACTTGAAAAATACTGAACCACCTGATAATGTTTTGAACTATGTAAATGGCTTTCGTCGCCGTCTGCATCTTGCTTGTGTCACTGCTCACAAAAAGCTTAGCTGCGCACAAGTGAAAATGAAAGAGCTTTTTGATCGTAAAACTGAATGTCGCATGTTTGAACCAGGGGATCAGGTTTTAGCTTTGTTGCCTCTGGTGGGTTCACCATTTCAGGCGAAGTTTAGTGGGCCGTACACAGTTAAGAGCCGCATGTCAGACAGGGACTATTTAGTGTACACACCAGACAGAAGGAAGAAGATTCAGTGGTGTCATGTGAATTTATTGAAGCCCTATCATTCTTCTAACTCGGCCTCTCAAGTAGAAGGTGATTCCATGAGATCAGTAGCCATAGTTGGAGTCTTGCCTCCAGAGGATTTTGATGTTCCATCTGAGCCAATTCTTACAGGGAAGCTTAAAAATTCTGAGTATCTCAATCATCTAGACAGTCATTTGGGTTATCTGTTAGACACTCAGCGTGCAGACCTGGTGAAGTTGCTTAATTCTCACTTGTCTCTCGTCTCAGATACACTGTCACGCACCAACCTCATTGAGCATGACATAGATGTGGGGGATGCAAAACCAATCAAACAACGCTACTACCGTCTGCCTATGGTGAAGCGTGAGCAGATGAAGGAAGTAGAGTACATGTTAGCACATGGGATAGCAGAGCTGGGGTGCTCTAGCTGGGCTTCTCCATGTCTATTGGCAGAAAAGACTGATGGCACAGATAGATTTTGTACAGATTTAAGAAAAGTTAATGCAGTCACCAAGCCTGATTGTTATCCAATGCCTCGCATGGACGACTGCATTGATCAGGTAGGAAGTGCAAAATTTGTCACTAAACTTGACCTTTTAAAAGGCTATTGGCAGGTGCCACTAACCCCGAGGGCAAAGGAAATTTCTTCTTTTGTTACACCTTGGGGGTTATTTTCCTATTCTGTGATGCCATTTGGGTTGAGAAACGCCCCAGCAACATTTCAGCGCCTTATGAACAAGGTGTTAGCAGGTCAGTCAAGGTGTGCAGCCTATTTGGATGATGTAATTGTCTTCAGTGACACGTGGGAAGCTCATGTTCAGCGGTTAAATGCAGTGTTTGATAGGTTGGCTGAAGCAAATTTAACCGTGAACTTAGCAAAGTGTGATTTTGCTAAAGCAACATTGACCTATCTTGGCAAGGTTGTAGGTCAGGGTAAAGTTCGTCCTGTGCAGGCTAAGGTGGAGGCCATTGATAAATATCCTGTGCCCGACGGCCACAGGCCTTGCCAGTGTGTGTTTTCCTGCCTCTGCTTTCCTTTTTCCAGTCTGGAAAACCTGCCCCTCCCACTTCGTTAAAGGATTGGTTTCACCTGCTTGGTGCCTTTAAAAGCTGGGGGAATCCAAGATGACTTTCTCTCTTTCTCCCTCCTGGAAGGCTGGAGCCTTTCAGGTCTCTCTGGGTTTGGTTTGGCTTGGCTTGGTTGTATTTGATTATGCTGAGTTTGTAGACCTTATTAGTTTTCCTTTGTTGAATATTTTCAATAAATTACTCATTTACTTTAAAAGCTGTTCCGTGTCGACCTCCCTTATGCTTTTCAACGAGCTGGGCATAACAACTGTAATGTGTACTTTGCTATAATTTCATATGTTTATGGTATTTCTAAATCCATTACTATATTTGGCAGCTGGAGTAACTTAGATATTACTTACTGTATTTTGAAAAGTGTGAAAATTTATTGCAGTGGGTTGGTGTATTTCTACACAGCACAATGTGGTCCTGCTACTTTTGTATAACTTCATCATCACTCAGTCCCTACAAGGAAATGCACTCATTTATCAACAGTGCAAACACGATTTAAAAATCATATCATAATATGAGGCAGAATGAACGAATACAGACATAATGGAAGTAAAAGCTGTAGCTGACTGCTAGAATATATCATGTAAAAAGACAGTCTACAAGTTGCCCAGATAAAAACACCTCGCTGGAGGCAGTTGAGACAGGAAGGTAATGTGGCCGATCTGTGGCCCCTGGCTCAGCTGGAACAGTATCAGGAGGACCAGCGAGGGATGACAGGGGAGCTTGCACAAAACCCAGACAGTGGATTAAGCCAAGATTTTCCATTTATCCTTGCTGAACTTGACTTTAATATTGGGTTGCACAAAAGCAGGAGTAGCCAACATAAATTACCATGGGGATGTATTTTGTGCAGCTAGCCTGCTCCCGTCGGTGTGCTCCTGCTTCACACACACCCAAAACTATGTGAGTGTGAATATGGCAAACTTCATCTGGAGGCCACGTTCAGAGGCACAGGAGCATTTCACAATTAGTGACAGGTAGCTCTGTTAGCTTCAGACAGGAGAAATGGGTTCATGAGCCAATCCAGCTGTGGAGATTTCTCCTATGTCAGGAAAGTAGGAATGAAAATCTCTGTTCACATCCTCAGAGAGAATCATCCACCTGAGGAAAGCAGGTGAAATTTCACTGTGCATAGGCCCTTCTCCACAGCTCTGTTTTCTTCAAAAAGCCACCCACCTTGTCATACAGGTTTAAATTTTGGTGTCCTTACATATTCAGTTTGTTAAGTTTGCTGAATATATCTGCCAGATGCCGCTGCAGGATTTCCAGCTGAGGCCGTTTTCACAGAAGAGGGTTATGACCAGATTAAAAATATCCTTTCCTGTTGTTTTCGGAAAAGGAGTCACGAGGATTTCTGACAATTTGCTCGATAAGGTCTGTTCCCATTTTGTGTACTCTGCAGCACTACTCATTTGACAAAGGCACAGTCTTTAATTTATTGGCAGTGTTTTTGTCCAGCATGGTCTCAGCCAACACAACAGCAGCTGGAAGGAGCAGGTCTTCACCAATAGAGAACGGTTTCTTGGCTTTAGCTATGAGCAAAGTAACATATGAGGCTTCCAGGGCTGTGGCTGATGTCATGGCAGCTTTCCACATCGCATCTTGAGACAACCTGAATTCTGAAAGTTGCTTTTTAAAATCTTAAGAGGTTTATCAACATGACATGTTTTGTCTTGAGATGGCACTGGAGATGTGCTGGCTTCATTGCACTGTTAGCCAACTTATCCCCACAGATGAAAACGTAATGCTTTGGGTAGATTGGAGCTTGTGGACTCAAATCCCATTACAACATATTTTTCCAGATACTGGCGGAATTTTGGGGGCTTTGATTTTGCCTTGTTTGTCACTTGCCCCTCTGTGTTCTCAGCAGCACTGCTGCTATGCTTTAACCGCAACTTCACTTGTCATGGCAGCAGGTGATGTGGCACATGCCAGCTTGGGTCAAACCATCCAGGTAAAGAAGAGACTGATTTTTTTAGGATAATGAAACTGAATAGCCTACTGAATATAAAATGCAGGTTAGATAATACTTATAGTTTATTGAAATGTTTATTAGACTGGAAGCCTACCATTAACCATTAAGAACAAATCATTAACAGGAAAAGTATTCCACACACTCCTGTGTGAGAGGTATACGCTTGCATTTTAATGAGCAGCAGCCCATGACAATTTACTGATCTTGAATAACTTGTGATAATGTGATATTTTACTGGTGCAGTGTTTTGCATACCCGCCTGGTGTAAGCACCTTCCTCTGAATTTGTGACACATCTGGTTATATCATTCAGGCATCCTACATAACACACACTTGAGTCTGATCAATGATGTTGAAATTTAGAAGTCCAAAGTTCCTCAGCAGCATTCAAAGTAACGTCTGTATCCACTTGACTCATTTAGTTGCAGTGCAGCCATAAAGTGCTGTTTATTTGTACTCTCTTTGGAGACTCAAAGTCTTACATCACAGATGAGGCTAATTTATTAACTCCACTGAAGTAAAGATTATGCTAAGGTTGTGTCAGCTAAGGTTTCCTGGGTTACTGAGGATTGTGTTGTGTTAACACAGCGGATCTGACAAAACCCTGAATTATGGGGACCTCCGGCGGTCAGCCAATCAAAAGCTATCAGATTTACACAGCGGATCTGACAAAACCCTGAATTATGGGGAATTCCGGTAGTCAGCCAATCAAAAGCTGTAAAAAATACACAAGTGTGAATAATTCATGAGCAGGTGCAATACCAAGACCCAGCTCCAGGGGAGCTGTCTTGATACACAAGTTATACACAAAGTCAGGTGATTATGTAATATAAGGACATTTGCAGAAATTCTGGATTTGAGCTCTCACCACCTATAGGACCACGTCTACAGTGTCCGTATTATGAGGACACTGCCGGTGTCCTCATAATTCAAAATGTCCCCGTAGTGTGGCGTGTATTCTGACCAAATGTCCTCATAAACCATAGAAACCAACACACACACACACACACACACACTAAACAGACGGCACAGAACACGTGGAGTTGACAGCTGGTAACTGCAGGGCCCAGCAGGTGCAGTGTGTGTATGTGCGTGAGTGTGTGTTTGGCCCCAGAGGGCCCCTGACTCATGGCCAGAGAGGCAGGCAGAGGTGTGTGTGTGTGTATGTATATGCACACACACACACAAGTATGTATATATATATGTGTGTGTGTGTGTGTGTGTGTGTGTGTGTGTGTGTGTGATGGGGGCCTGGCTGACTGACTAGCCTGGAGTTGACTTCACTTCAGCTCCAGTGATTGATTGCAATAGGCGTGGACATGAGGCGATGTATTGCCTGTGGTCACTACCTTTGACTACCTTCATTACATCAATATCCCTCCTCTTACTCCTCTTTCCTGTTTTATTTATGTTATTTTGTGTGTTCTTGTGGCCTTTCACTAAACTTTGAAGAGTTCGCTTTATCATGATAATCGGCGCTGGCTGAGGAACTTTACGGAGGGACTTGCTTTGTGATCTGCCCTGTGAAATGGATCATCGCTTGTAAGCAAAGAAACAGAAATAGCTCGACTTGAATGTCCTGCAAAGGGGAAGTTTGGAGGCTTTAATGCACATTAAAAACTCTTTATCTCTCTATCTAGCCGTGTCCCTCTAATTCTCTCTCTCCTACTAGAACTGGCTTGTTCTTGGTCAGTATGCCATTTGATGGAGTGTGCTTGCCAGCCCGTCTGCCTCTGGCTATGGTGCCATCTTGAAAGGCGCCGCGGCACCCACACCTGGCCCGCCGGCTGCCTCTTTGGTCTGCCTCACCTTTTGTCAGCACCATGTTAATGAAGGCCCTGTCAGTGTCCACTGCTCGCACACCGGGGCGCCTTTTAATGAGTTCGCTATTTGATCACTATAGACACCCGGCATGAACCATGCTCGTTTTTTTTTAATCCCTCATGGATGATGCTACTTTGCTCTTGTATATGTATGCGAGTTATGAAAGTGTGTGTGTGTGTGGGGCTAAAGGGGAGGGAGAAGAGAAGGAGGGGGCTGGTCAGCTGATTAGGACTAGTTTATAATAAAAGGGGGAGGGTGGTTGTCTTTAAAAAAAAAAA
>NW_007581500.1:0-11693 GCF_000690725.1 Stegastes partitus | reverse complement strand
ATCTAAACTTGACTGATCGTTATTATCAAAGCCGCTGGAAACTGGCCTGAAAAAGCAAATCTAAAAATGATTTATGTTGTTCACTCGAGCGAGATTTTCGGCGGGGGATCTGTTGGTTTACTGGTGTGCAGTTTGCAGAGGAAATAAAGACATTTGAAGATCGGATTTATACGGATGCAACAAGGCCTTAAGTAAAAGTTCCATTAAAAAGACATTAAACCAATATTTGGATTCAGACAAGACGCAGCGGGAACGGATTGTTGAACCCAAGTGTCAACAACAACAGATTTTAAAACTCATAAAACATGAAGCGAACAATAAAACACGACGGCGCTGCTGTTTGTCAGTATGAACGCACCATCCATCAAGAGGCGGTGCTGAGTGAACGCACCGGGCAGCGGTTCAGACACCATCCTACATTCATATTGTTCATCAGTCGTCAGCATCTTCAGTAAAACTGTCAGAGTTGAGAATTGAGTAAATTTTGATACCACCATCACACCAGTAAGCTGTTTTTATTAAAGCATGTAAGTCATTAATTAAGTGTAATGGATGTCATTTTACAGCCATTAATGCTGCAGGTAGATATGTTAAACTAATTATTAAAGGCTAATGGATTCTTTTTTCTAATGTAACATCAGACATGAATTGGCAGTAATTATGGAAGTTCTTGAGACTTTAATAAAGATTTAATAATCTACAAAGTCTGCAGTACATATTGAAAGACATCAGTCATCGGTTGCTATTATTACTTTATCAGAAGTCAAAGAGGGGTTGCCAGGCAACCGGTGGAGATACTGCACAGAGGTGCTGGATGAACGCTTTGGACAAAAACTGTTGTCTTTGCTGATTAAACAAACACAACATGCTCATTAGTAAGCTGCTGAAATGCACATTTTTGTTTCTAGTTAATTATTTATCCTGTTTGCTTTCATGCAAATTCCATAGCTGCAAAAGACAAAAGCGGTACTGAGCTTTTCATTTAAATCTACAAAGTGCTCATCTATATTATTCCTCCAACGACTTTTTTTTACGGTTTGTGATTAACCCTCTGAACCCCAAGTAGTTTCCAGGTGTTTTATGCTTCTGTCACATTTTTACTAACGTTTTCACTGCAATATAAAGTCCTGCACCTTCATGGAAACATCACATCCATGACTATTAGTAAAGAGAACCTAAAAATGTATTTTGTGCAGTATGACACAATTATAATGTAATAGATTATTTAAAAATAAATACAAACAAAAGCCAAAATTAACATTATTTAAGGCGTACACAGATGCTACCACTACTGGATGTACTGGACTACTACTGTACTATAGATAGCTTATCTTTTTTAATTTGTTTCCTATGCTTGTTCCCTATCTGCAGCGTGAACACAGCCTGCAGTTCAGTCGAGATTAGAGAAAAAAAATGTGATTTTTTTTTGTCATGAAGATTGCAGAATTTAGTTTTGTTTTTTTGTTTTTTTACAAAATGTGGTTAATGCAAGTGAGTTGCTCGGTGGCTAGCACCGTTGCTTCACAGCAAGAAAGTCACCGGTTCGCATCCTGGTGAGGACACCCGGGATCTTTCTGTGTGGAGTTTGCATGTTCTGCCCGTGCAGCGTGGGTTCTTTCCAGGTTCTCCGGCTTCCTCCCACAGTCCAAAAACAAGGCAAAAGGTGTCCCACAAGACTCAATCCTGGGGCCTTTGCTGTTCACTTTTTATATCCTGTATTTGACCTTGTCTCTATTGTATCCAGTTGCAAAGCAATCTCTATGCTGAAGAGACAATATTTTAGTGTGGATACTGCACATTCTGCCATCAGGTTGCACTCAATGAGCATGAATTAGTGCTCAAGCAGGCTGCAAAGTGACTCAGTGGTTAGCATTGTTACCTCGCAGCTAGAAGTCAGCTGGGATAGAGTCCAGCCCCCCATGACCCTAGTGAGGATTAAGCGGTGTATAGATGATGGATGGATGGTTAATCCAAACTGTTTCTATCTGCTGAATTCCTCAATGAGACTTGTAGAATAAAATAAGTTTCATAACATATCATGATTTTAAGCCTATTTCGGTTGGGTTTTCTGAGAAATTAGTAGTTTAGGAACTGCTGGAAAGCTGACAATCTGACAATTAATTCTGTTTATTCTCTAGTTTTCAAACATGGCTTTTCAGTCTGCTGGTGAGTTTTCGGATTCAGAGGGTTAAATTCTCTGCAGCCCTTTCCCACATGTTGAGTGGTCACACTGTCCCCTGTGAGTGTTTCTCAGAAGTGTCACACTGCAGAAGGATGAAACACATTTGTCACCATTTAAACAGCCAAACATGGTTTCAGTGATCTACAAAGCATTATAAAGTTCTTCAGAAACAAATACTTGACCCTTTTAGAAATGACATTTTGAGACACAACAGAACGAGCTCCTGTTGACATATTAATTTATGTTGTTGTACATCAAATTAAAGATGTGACGTGTTAGCTGATTAGCAACAGCAAAAACACAATAAATCCCCCTCTGTCTCTGTTTGGACTGTTTTTGTGTTTCTCTTCCATCCCAGCAAAAAAAAAAAAACAGAAAAAGAAAAAAAAGTCCACCTGCTGCTCTCCATCATCTTTGTGTTGCATAGATGCATCAAGGCCAGGAGTTCTTCAGAGCAGCAGACTGTGAGGTGAGACGAAGACAAACATGGCTGCTCAGTGGGATGATGACTGATTGGGCCTGTGAGGGTTGAAATGCCGGAGGGTGGGGAGGTGGGGGGGCAGCAGCTGGCTTCAGGGCATGATTTACTCATTTCCGTCGCAGAAGACGTTCCCCACATAAAGAGGCTGATTAGTTAGAATGCAAAGAGGCTGTTGAAGCGAATAGAGAAGCAGCTTCGGCGACAGTTATCAACTCAGTCCCGCGTCGGCCCGGATTCCCAGCGGAGCGTCGGTCTGTCACATCGCCGACGAAGAGCTTCCTCACGTCTCGCCTCCCTCTCTTCGATCTGAGTGGGCAGACGAGACTTCAAGGAAGATCATCCCTCTGCTTTTAATTAGGCTTTTTAATTATAGAGTTGAGATGCTCTTCACAGAGACTTGCGCTGACGTAACACTTGAGGAGAGGCGATGGCAAGAGGAGGGTAAGTGTGTCACTATCAAAGATCTGCCAACCATATTCAACTGTTTTTTTTTTTTTTTTTTTCTTGATTAAAAGACTCGTGTAGCAAGTAGAAAAGATTTTCTCCAGGGAGTTTTGCAAAGACGGACACAATGATTCATCACATTTCGCCTCGAGTGAGCAAGTTATCGTAGAGAGAAAATGAAAAGTCCTGTCTCGGAGTATCCTCTCTGATCACTGAAGAGATCAAACCCACCTTTTTTTTCCCAGCTGTGTCAAAGGCCTTTAATCATGCATGAGTCATACTACTACGTACAGTTTGTTCTAATCACAACTGCTGCATCGTATCTGTAAGCGGCGAAGTAGTTCTGTTTCAGTAATTGCAGTAATTACACAAATTTCCTTTCACGACTGACATTTTTGCAGATTTCTCCATTACACAGACAAATATCTCATTTTTTTTACTTAAATATAAGCTACGGTAATGCCGGGAAGCTCTAAATGTTGGATGTGATAGTACATTTAGCTGTTTTTCAGCAGAGTACATAACCAACCATGCAACCGGAGCAACGCACTGCGATGCAAATACTGCAAGTGATGTAAAAGTCCAGCTGTTTCTGGGCTTAAAATGCAAACCTTTGCCGTCTACGGCTCATCTGTGCAGGTCTAACGAGGGTCTCCAGCTATGCTCGCAGGTCTGTGACAGAACAGGTCGCGGATACTTTCACACTTCAGCACACCTGATTAAACGCTCAAAAACGTAGGTGTGATTGTGGGACTATTTTTGGCTGCAGAGCCGCTGATGGAGAAGAGGTTTACGCGCTGTTGGGCATTTAGAAAAGCACTTTTTAAAAAAAAAAGTATACCTGATAGCCTACTGTTTTGAACTTTTTTTTGTCTTGTCTTGGAGGTAATTGTCTGTTACAGATGGTAAACTGTGAGAGCAACATTAACAAGAATAACTGGTGAGACTATGAAAAGAGCTGCCAGGTTGAGGTGGAAAAAAAACATTTCTAAAAGAAAATTCCTTATGATCTTTGGTTAGGCAGCAGTTTGTCAGATGAAATGGAGGATAAAAGATGAGAAAAGAAGGAGGATTCTGCAGGTTTTGTGATGATAAGATGGAGCTCATTTAACCGAGTGAAAGGGAGATGAAAGGCCGGATATCTACATGTAGAGAAATGATTGCCGGTTTCAAAGAAAGAAGGCTGCAAAAGTCGTCCTCATGGTTGCAGAAAGCGACAGAGGAGCTCGGGAAGAAAAGGTTTGAATAAAAAGGAGAAAAGACACAGGGAGGAAAATCGGCAAGACAACAGGAGAAGATAGAAGACTGTGTAGGAAAGGCAATGAGATGAGTAGGAGGTGGAAGTTACACCAAGAACAAAAGCAAACCGGCCCTAAGAGACAGTCAAACACAATGTTGCATATAAATGCACTCAGGCTTTGCATTGTTTGTGCATTTATTCTTCTTGCTACTCAGAAAAGAAAACAGCTGCAGTGAGGATGAAACACAACAAAGTTTGTCTGTGCTCACTGGAAATCTCAGATACAATTTTAGAAACCAAACACGGTCCAGTCTGCAACATGCACACGTGTGATGTGGAAACTTAAAGCCTCTGGTGAAAATAGAACTTTCATTAAAGTTGGGAAGATCTTGTGTCAAGCAGCTTTTACAATGAGCAGCTTTTGCACATTCAATGATTAATACTTGAGGGGAAGTAGAGTGTGTAATTTTGAGAATAATTTCGCAACTTAATTCCAGGTATTATTCAGTCTGGAACCAGAGGGAATATTTAAAGTTGTGATCTCATACACGCTTCAGATGGCCACCTGTATCACCCCATGGAAAAACTCATGACATATAAACTATAAATGGCAGCAAAAGGTGATAGATTTCAACACTTCATACAAAAATCAATCGTCCAGCTGCGTATTCTTTGACGAAAAAGTAGAATCTGCATACTGAGACATCAAGGTGCGAGAAAACACTTTAAATTGAAACTGCATCAGAGGAAGATGCAGCAGAAGGAGAATCAGTCAGAGCTGTTTGCGAGGTCCAAATCCAATGCAACTCCATATGTTTGTTTTTTTTATATCCATATGGTTTTATGTATCCCTCCATAAGAATTTACAGTCAGTCCACATATGTGATCCTTACCTTTACCTTGTTAATGAAATGAAAAATACTTTATTTATCCCAGAAGGGAAATTCAATTTAAGTGTGATGAGCCCCGAGCGGGATATGAACCCGGGGCCTCCGATGCCAGGACTAGTTCCCGGTGCGGGAAGGGGCCGCTTAGCGTGGTGAGCTATGTGCACCCTGTTAACCTGTCCATGTGGTGTTTTATTCATAATAAGACAAATCATGTGTAGAACAAGCAGTCAGCACCAGGGCTGAACACTGTAACGGTGAAACTGCAGATTAGAAACACAGATTAAGAATTTCCCACTTTCATATTTAACAAACCTAAAGAACCAATCCTGACAACTAGTGGAGTAGAGCTTTCTGTAAACTCTTCTTCAGAAATGGTTTTGTCAGAGAATTCAATCCAGTATATAAAACCATTTAAGACATGTGATAGCAAATGTTTGATATGCATTTATAAATATACATATCGCATAATGATGGCAAATAATCTGAATTTTGAAAATCAAAGGAAGATTTATGTGTCTCATCCAGTGAACTGTCAAAGAAGGCTTTAATATAGCTTTAATGTAGCTCTGTATGCTCAGTCACAAGATGGGCAGAACAGATTTCCGATGTGGTTTGGATGTGAACGTCACTTGGAAAACTCTGGACTTACACAATGTCACACAGGAAATGACTGAAAGAGTGGCAGGTGATGACTTGAAAAATCTTGTGTCACGATTGATGAGAGGATCTTGTGACGCATGTTGGACAGTGTAAAGAATGACACTTGCGTCGATGCACTTTGTGGCCTCATCGGATGCTGTCGAGATAGACTTTGTGCATTCTGTATGATTTACAGTGAACGTAAAAGCAGACTGAAGATCCCTGACTCTCAACACAATCCACAACAGCTTTCGGTTCAGGACTGAATTACTCCAATATTACAGCTTACCGTTGTGTTTTACAGTTTTACTGTGTTTGAGCAGATTTGGCAGGTGAGCCGGTGTGCTCGAGCTGCTTGAGGAGTGGAGGACTGGATGGAGAAAGAGGCAGAGATACCAGATGCTCACATACTAAACGAGTCAAAGGCTTAGACTTACATGTAAGCTATTGTTTCATTGGGGGAAAAAAAAACTTCTGAATATGTAGCTTTGATCCACAGAGATGAGCTTTCAGGTGTTTGTCATTAAAGGGAGATTAAGATTTCAGCCCTTGTTAATGTGGTGACACCTGTGGTTACCAGTAGTAGCCAAAAGATCATTTTTCGTATTTGTTTGCAGTGCAGGGCCCTTGCAAGGTGGCTCGGTGGTTAGCACCGTCACCTCGCAGCTAGAAGATCCCTGGTTCACGTCCTGGTTAGGTTAGGACACCCGGGATCTTTCTGCATGGAGTTTGCATGTTCTCCTTATGCAGCGTGGGTTCTCTCCGGGTTCTCCAGCTTCCTCCCACAGTCCAAAAACATGTTGAGGTTAATTGGTGATTCTAAATTGTCCATAGGTGTCCAGGGTGTTGGCTGGGATAGACTTCAGCCCCCCATAACCCTGGTGAGGATTAAGTGGTGTACAGATGATGGATGGATAGTTTGCAATGCAGCCCAACAAACTCAAATTTTCTGAACAAGTCTCCTGCAGCTCTCCATCTAAAAGCTCTCTGGGGCTGCTGTTCTTGATTCATGACTCAATGAACAATCGAAAGTGATCTACTGATGAATAAATGGATGTTCATCGTGCACCATTTGTGTCTTACTGCAGGGAAAAGTGGGCAGTCACACTGGATCACATGCAGGCTTTTCTGTATGAAGACAGTTTGTGTAGAGCGGGAGGATGATGCTCTCTGCCACAGACAATAAAAACTACTGTATACAGGTAATATCCTGATGATAACACAATGGATGGTTGATCATAACCTGGTTAGAGCCCATTAAAATCCTAAAGGTTACACCTTTAAGGCGGTGATATCTTCTGTCCAACGTACCATGAGGGTGTGTAAGTGTCTGCAGTGCTTCTTTGATGTGACCTTTTATTTATACTAACTTGCCAGAATTCATTTCCTTTGCAAGTCATTAGTTTTCCTGTGAGTAGAGGGACAACTGAAGGCCAGAGCATGAGATGAAGGGAGCAGGTAATAGGCAGGAAGAGAGCATGGAGAGCGGGAGGAGGATACAATTGTTATTTATTGACGTGTTGTACCCTTGGTGAGATAGACACGAGGGTAACCATGGAAACCAACCAAGGTATGAGTCACGGCTAGCAACATTAGGGTGGGATGTGGGCAAAGATTGAATGAGGTTTAAATTGTTATCAAAGGCTTCATAAAACAAGCCAAAGGGAAATGATTGCAGTTTGACTCACCCGCGCAGGATTTATTCTCAGAATATTCAGGTGCTTTAAATCAGATTCTCTGTAATGAAGTATGTTGTATTTCTTGTTTTCTGACAAATAAATATGTTTTGGTTGAGAGCTCAATTGTGTAAATTCAATTTTGACTGCGCGAACACAGCTGCTCCTCTTTGTCACTTTCAAACCTGCTGAACTGAACTTAGCTGTTCCTGTGTTTTGTAGCAGAGACACACAAAGCTGGGCTGAATTCAGCGCAAACACAGCATGCAATGTCTCTCCCAGGGCTCCTAAATTAGAGGCAGTAAAGTCCGATTGTTTTTTTTTGTTGATGAATGCAATAATTTCTAGGGTATGAACTTGCATCACCAATGTCACAGCAGATATCGAGGAGCAATCTTACAGTAAATATGCACAGAGGGAATGTTAACTGCACGCAGAGGACAGCTCGGTGAACATGCAAAACTGCTGAACAATAAATATCTCCCAGACGTGACACAAATACTCACAGGCACATCAGTACTTCCTGCACTGTAATGTTCTCCTTTAGTGTGCCTGGTTTCCTTCGGGAGAATTTCCTCCTGAATATGATATATGGTGTGATTAATTCAGGCAGAAGTGCAGCAGGAGAGCACAAGATGAATGGCCCGGTCCTTTTTTTATTTTTTTTTTAAACTGTAAGAACTTAAGTGTTTGCAGTTTTCAGTATGTCACAAGAATGGAGGTTTTGTAGGGGTACCCCAGTGGATATGGCAACTTTGTCATATTCACATTATTTTTATTTATGTAGCCTGAAAGTCACAATTCATCCCACAGGAGTTTACCATCAAGACACTCAATGCAAATAAAGGAAATCTCTCTGAAAACACTCTTTAATTGGCTAAATGTGTCAAGTTGACAAGTTTTTAAAAGACCTTTAAAGTATTTGTAACAAAGAGTAAATGTGAGAAATAGTTGAGGATATTTATCAGAGCTGACAACAAAGTCTGAACCTCTTCCACCCAGTAAGCCTTTTGCATCTCGGACCAAAACAAACACATCGGCCACATCTCCATTGTACTTTATTTTAACAACCAGAAAGGTTGTGCACACACAGAAACATCCAGCCACCACCATGAGCCCACACTATCACTGTAAAATGAGCTGATGGTAACTTATCTTCACTTCACCTAAATCTTCTTTATTGTGCTTGAGTGGACCGGATGTGTGGAAATAGATACACAAAGACTATTGTGGAACAAATACGAGTGGTGGAGGCGGATTAGAGGAGAACCTCAAAACAGCAGTCGAGACTCTCGAACTGAGCTGAAATGAGACAAATGCACATAAACCATCCATCCAGCCATTATCTATACACTGCTTAATCCTCACTAGGGTCATGGGGGGCTGGAGTCTATCCCAGCTGACTCAAGGTGAAGGCAGGGGTTTTTGAAGTGTGGAAGGAAGCCGGAGAACCCGAAGAGAACCCACTCTGCACGGGGAGAACATGCAAACTCCACGCAGAAAGATCCCAGGTGTCCTCACCGGGATGTGAACTGGCAACCTTCTTGCTGCGAGGCGACGGTGCTAACCACCGAGCTACCTTGCGCACATAAACTAGATCGATAATACTACAAAAATACTTAGTTGTTTTTGGGGGTGCTGGCTGAACATTGGCATGCACTTTCGCTTTTTCATGAAATTTGGGAAATATCGTCTCAGTCTGTTTATAAGCATGAGGAGGGCCAACAGTTTCAGTGGGAAGGACTCACATGCCGAACATTTAATTTTGCCAAAACAAGAACAGACAAGCTCAGATGACAACACGTGTATACACCAGATAGTTGTTATTTATGTTCACAATCTTGCATATAACGTCTTAGAAGAAATAGGT
The DNA here is from genome assembly GCF_000690725.1 of Stegastes partitus. NCBI lineage: Eukaryota > Metazoa > Chordata > Actinopteri > Pomacentridae > Stegastes > Stegastes partitus. Next base: position 2,271 of record NW_007581500.1, on the reverse strand, counting down.
TGATGTAATTTCACTTTTTCTTTCCTTGTCACCAGTGTTTGATCTCCTGGTTGTAGTTTAAAAGGAACACAACTGAAAATGTCAGACTTACATTAAATTCTCATCAAGAAAAGTTTCAAAGTTCTCAGAGACACTAATGTCAGACAGATGTGTAGGAAAAGAAAAACGGAGGGTGGGAAAATATGTTTTATTTACCTGATACTGAAGGAGCTGGTTGGTAAAAATGAAGTTCATGCATGTCGTGCTGTCCTTTACCAAAGATTCATTCCCCTGAAATTACCATGTCTGCTATTTAGCATCAGGAGCATTTAATCAAGACACCTTAGGTGTTTATCTCAGATGATTGTCTTATGAATTCGGTAATCAGTCAGGAGAAGATGGGAAGCCTCATTGACTTGGACGACTGCTGGCGAATATTCTCGAGTCTCTCAGCAGACTCAATGAATGATGAATTTCATGCTCGGCTACGAAGATGAATTATTTAATGTAGTTTTAAGCAGGTTTGACAGAGAGGCTCAGAGAGAAGAGGCCAAACAGAGATAACACATCAGTCAGTGTGCATATGTCTGTGTGTGCTGTTTTTAATAGTAGAGGAGACAGCTTTTGACATTTCAACAATAAATGATGACAGATGACAGCTTTAAAAAAACACTGACCGGTCACGCTCTCCTGTCAGACGGAACTTCAGGACGACTCGGCTGCTCTGCGGCGTGACTGTGTGTCACTCATGTCAAATGAAGATCTCTCCATCTTCAAAATGCTTCAAAAAGAGTTGAAAAAAACAAACTCGTAATCCAAGAACGACACTAAAAACTGCAGGAGAGAGGCGGCTTTAGAGGGCGGGGGGAATTATCATAAGAGAGTTTGCTTTAATGTCAACCACACACACTGAAAACCATAGAATTTAATGTGTCTTTACATTTGTGATGTGGACTCAAGGTTGGCATTTAGGTTGACCTTTCTTCTGTCTTTATTAAACATAAGGTTGATGTTATGATATTGGATTCACTCACCTGTAGGTTTTCACAATATGCTGAAGACCAGAACTCATGGAGATCTCCAGACAGAAGTTTGATGTTTTCCAAATGAAATTGGATATAAAGCCCCATGCAGCACAGTGTATGTAGGATCAGTCTGATTTACCAGATGTAGACTTTCTGGTATAAGCCTGCGATTGGCTGCATGTTTCACACGACTTGCACCTCAATGTGGGAAACAACCAGTGATGTGCCATCAGAGGCCTTCTCTGCTGCCCTAAACTCTATCAGAATCACTGACTTATGTTGTAATATTTTCCCATTAATCTTTCCTGTTCTCTTCATTTCATAGAGTGTCTCTGGGCTGTGGTGCTTCCCAGCAGCATACGTTTATATTAGAGCTTTTATCCAATCATATTTCAGTCATCATGTGTTGCCGGGGTCAAAGAAATCTGCCCTGAGGGATTCAGAATCAAAAGTGCAGGGACCTGTGACTTAAAATGCATCACAATGAAAGTGTTGCTTTAACCAATCAGATTGAGAGCTGGTGGTCCCAGGGCCAGGTAGCTGACAATGACGTCAGCACTTTCACGTCCTCTGATTGGACGGTCAGAGAGCTCAGCCGAAGCTAGTGGTTCTTGTCTGTAGTGACCTGCACAAGCTAAAACTTTATCTTAAAAGTATTAGGTTTTTGTTTTTAAGTTAAGCAAGCGGACATTCTACAGTGAATTAAAACTGATGCCAGAAACACGACTGGACAAACCCGACTTTCAGCATCAGCCTCCACGGAGATGGAACAGGACTAATTGTTGGAAGTGAAACGCACTGATTAGCTGTACAACAGAGTGACTGAACTGTTTATGATGAAAGAAATGGAGTTTGTGTTCTAATAATCACAAGTTTTGCTGAGTAAAATATATACATTTGTCCTTTTATTGGGTTGATATTGATGCTCCTGTCAGATGTGGTTGCAGGAAACAGGACTTCTTGAATTGTTTTAACTGAGTTTCTTGCTTTAATGATGGAATTCATTCTGGCTACATGAGAAACCTGTCTGCAATGCAACATCCTGTTATGCTACCTTTCTGCATAATACTGATGGTTTCTATCACTGTGGCGTCATGGTTAAGTATTAAGAGGTGGTTTGATTCAGGTAGGACGCTACTGAAGGCCTCGGAGTGAAATGCACGGCCCACCACTGGAGACAACAGCAGCAGCATACCACTGAAAAGTTTTGTCTACAGTTTGGATCCTGCTAGTTTTTTTTTTTTTTTTTTTAAAGTTAAGCAAGCGG
>NW_007581499.1:0-11717 GCF_000690725.1 Stegastes partitus | reverse complement strand
ATTTTTTATCAGTTATATTGATTAGATTAGACTAGACTGTAATTGTGTATCTAATACATTTTCTATCAGTTGTATTGATTATTTTAGACTCTACAGGTGTTTCTAATAACGTTACTGTCTCTTTAAAGGTGGGCGTGTCCTCCCGTCAATGTGGCCCCGCCCCCTCCCTGACAACCAGCACGCCTCGTGTCCGTCTCCTAGCAACCGTCCCGTCCCTCCGCGCCGCTGCAGGCCGACCCGGACCCGCCGCCTCCCGGACCGTCTATTCCCGGGCAGAACCGTCCGGTGCTTCCATGGAACCGAGCTCAGAGTGAGCCGAGGCGCCGCCATGAACGACCGGTACCACCGGGCGGCCCGGGACGGGTACCTGGACGTGCTGAAGGAGGCCGCCCGGAAGGAGCTGAACGCCCCGGACGAGGACGGGATGACACCGACCTTATGGGCCGCTTACCACGGAAACCTGGAGGCGCTGCGGCTCATCGTGAGCAGAGGGTGAGTCCGGGACCGGGACCGGGACCGGGACCAGTTACCGCAGAGTTTTAATGTGCAGCTGCAGGTCTCCTTAATGTAAAACTTTAAAAACAGAAGCGACATAATTCAGCTTTTATTTCCTGCGTGAGGACACGTTTCCTCTTTATCTCTGCTGTGGAAACAACAACACGGAGTTTAATTTCACTGTTTGAACAATTTTATGAATTCAGGATAAAATGTAGAACAAACAGAAACCTCCAGAGAACCTCCTCAGCTGATTATTTACAGTTATTACAGTTATTTACTGTTTTAAATCTGCATCATTCTTAAAGATAAATATGTAATGGAGCTACATCTCTGTATTCTTTTCTTTTTCTGACATGTGAGTCAAAGGTTTTTACAGAAATCTGTTTTGTCGCTCCTTAAATCAGAAGACAAAACCAAACAATATGTTGTTGTCCTGTTTTTGTTTTTTATAAACAAATGTACAGATCAGACTGTGAGAAGGTCAAAATCATAATAATATATGAGAGAGATGAAAAACTTCTTAGTTTAGTGTTTGTAAGAGCTGCTGGAGAGCAGGTTAGAGCAGGTTTCTTGAGGAAAAAGTACATTTTTGAGAGATATGTAAATAGACAAGGTTTATAGTTGACATTAACCGACACAAATAGACATAAATAATTAGTATAAGACAGTCATTAGAAGATAGATGTCGACATTTAGAGAAGAAAGGACAAATTATAGCTTTAAAAGTCTAAATTATGACATTTACAGGTGATATTATGTAATAAAAAGTCCAAATTATGAGAAAAAAGCCCAAATTATAATGACAACAGTCAGAATTATGACTCATAAAAGTTAAATGATGTGATCAAAAGTCATGTTTACAGACACAAAGTGCAGCAAAATAAATGTGTATTTTGGATGTTATCTTTGCATTTGTCTGAAAGAAGACGTGTTGATAAAGTAAAGTCCCAAAATCTCAAAATCGAGCTTTGTATGAAAAGAAAATTCAGATTTCATCTGTAGACTGTTGTTTTAGGTGAAGGTTCATTAGAAATGAGTGGATTCAGTCAAAAAACAGTCACTTTTCAGGTAATATAAAGAGACAAAAGGTCACCTCATCTCTCCACCAAAGAAAACTGACCAGCACAAATTATTTTATTTTATTTTATTGTTTCAAATAAAAAACTACAAATGAGTTATAGTGGTGAAAGTATTTGATTAAATATCAAAATACTGTCTTTCTTAGTAAGAAGTAGGAGATAAACAACAAGATTATGAAACAAAACGGCAAAATTAAAATTAAAAAAAAGTGCCTATTAAAATAAACCTGTGATAAACAAAAATCTGACTTTCTTAGTAAACATCAGAAGATAAACATCGACATTATGAGACAAAAATGGCAAAAACATGACTTAATACATCAAAACTGTGAGATAAAGAGTCCTGGGTTTGACTTTGTGAGGAAACATTGTGAAGTGAGGAGATAAAAAGTCTAAACTATGAGAAAAATTATAATTAGAAAAAAGAAAAATAATGACTTCTGGTGGTAAAAGTATGTGACATAACGTCAAGATTATGATATTCTCTGTCGACATTAGAAGATAAAATGTTTAGGATACGACTTTCTGAGTATAAATTATGAATTGAAGAAATAAAAAGTCGCCTCATTCTCTCCCACCGAAGCCCATCAGCTTGACAGAGTGAATGTTTTAGATTTTTTACACATTAAGTGAAATAAAGCGGCTCATCTGTGAGCCAATCAGAGCTGCAGGACTTTATACATTCAAACAGCCTGATTACAGAGAAGGTCACGGCCACATGATTAAACTGGTGTTTAATTAATGTCACAGAAGAAACTCTGGTCTGTTAGTCGCAGGTTTAATGAACCGATCAGACTCCGATGCAGCATTTTAATCAAAGATCAGCTTCTGAAGCCGTCGCTGTGTGAAGGTTTGGTTTATGTTCAGGTGAGATCAGCTGCAGGTGGAGGATCAGAGGAGGTTTTCTTCTTCTGTCGAGGTTTTCAGCAGCCGCTTGGTTCAGTTTGGTGTCTGCTGGCTGCAGATTAACAGCAGCTTCGTGTCATTCAGCAGCTTTATTAGGCGAACAGCAGCAAAGGTTGCAGTGATGGATGTGAAGCTGGCTGACAACAACAGGCTGCGTGTTGACATCCACAGAGGCTGCGTGTTGACATCCACAGTGGATGGAACGCTTCATTTTAAACTGATAACCTACAATTTCCATTTTTGTCTGCAGAAATTTGCTCTCAATGACAAACTGAAAGCATCTGTTCAACGTGTGATTTTTTTATTTTTTTAGTCTGCAAAAAAACCATTTCTTCACTGTCATTATGCGTGATTGAATGTAGGTTTATGTGCAGTTTTACCGATTTAAAAATATATTTTCAACTCTACGCAGTGTGCAAAATGTGAAAGGGCTTTCTGAAATGTTTGTGTGCTACTCTTTGTGTGAAACCTGCTTTAGTTTTGCCAGAAGTAGGTCCTAAAATGTCAAAAATAGAAGATAAACAGTCTCATTTTTGACCCTTTGAGGACAAATGATGGAAGAGAAGCACGATTATGAGTTAAAAGGTTCAAATGATTAGATTTAATGTCCACATTTTGACTTTCTGGGGGAAACTTCTGAAATAAAGAAGTATAAAGTCAAAATTATGCAAAAATGGCCAAAATAATTGTTAAAAAATTTCAAATTTATTACTTACAAAGATAAACATCACAATTACCAGAAAAGGGGAAAAATTATAACTTAAGTCAAAATCATAAAATAAGGAAGTTTGACTTTTTTGAGAACAAATTATAAACTGAAGAGATAAATGGTGAAAAAAAAACTACCAGTGTTTCACCCTAAGTGGAGGTCTGTTGAGAATATCGTAGACGTTTGACTCATTTCACTGATGAGGGGAAATGACTTCATACACAACCATCATCCATTTAAAATTTAACTTTTAACAGCATAAAGTGTGTAAAATGTGAAGGACTGTCTGAGATTTCTGTGTACGAGTGTTGATATTTGCCAAATTCAGGAGATAAACTGTCAAAACTATAAGATAAAAAGTCACATTTTTGACTTTCTGAGAAGAAATTACAGACAGATGGACAAAATGATGAGATCAAACGTCCACATTATGACTTTCTGGGGGAAAATTGTGAATTGAAAAAGTCTAAACATTTTTTTTAACCCTCCTATTACCTTCAAATTTACTGACCTCTTTTATCCTTGGGTTCAGTTTGACCCCAGCAATTTAAAACCTCCAGACAATATCATAAACAAAATTGTTACCAACGTTTATGTGTAAATGGCCCTTTAAATAAAACTGGAAAAATTATGTCAGGGACTTATTTAGAGATGTTAAACATTTAATGGGGTCAAATTGACCCTAAAGATAATAGGAGGGTTAAAAAAAAAAAAAGGCAAAAATTATATTAATGAAAAGGCAAAATTTATGAAGAAAAAAATTATATAAGATTAATGTAAGAATTTTGAAAATATGGAGCAAAATGTAGCTTCAAGTCAAAATTATGATGTAAAAAGTCACTTTTGTACTTGAGAAGGAAAAATGATTCACAGACAGAAAAGATGTTGAGTTGAAAAGTGAAAATGACGCCATAAAATGTTTGTTCTGAGGGAAAATAACAAGTAAAAATTCTGTGTAAGAATTATGAATTGAGACGAGACCACTGTGAGATTTTGACTTGAAAGAAATAAAAAGTCAAAATTATGAAAACAGGCCAAAATATAATGAAAACAGTGAAAACAATATTATGTATTATGAAGGAAAAGTGGAAGAGAAAAGTCAAAATTCTGAAATAAAAAGTCAAACTTTTTAACATGATGAGGAAAAAAAAAGATGAATCAGTCATTAAAGAATGAAAATACACTTATTTTATCTGTAGTGTGGATGTTGTGTGTGTGTTTTTTTTAATTGACTGACACATTACATCATCCATTTAAAACTGAACTTTCAACAGCATGAAGTGACGGGCTTTCTGAAGCTTTCGAGTGTTGCTCTAACACATGATTTATTCATTTAAGCTTCCACGTGATTAGTTCAAGGACAGTTGGAGAGTTCAGAACTTGAGGATTCCTTGTGTTTTTTCAGTGTCTGGCTGAGACACGGTGCGACTCTGGTGACTTGTGGGGTTCAGAGGTTTGTTGTGTGTGATGAAGACTCGACGTCAGCTTCATCGTTGATGGTTTCAGTTACTGCTCGAGTGAGTCAAAGTGTGATTCACGCTCCTGCTGCAGCGACACGTCTCCTGCTGCTGGAACTCGATCTGTTTAATCGGCCTCTCGGAGAAACAAACAGAAATCAAACTCGACTCTCTGGAGCCTGAGCCTCAGACTCGGTCGGGCTCGTTGGCGGCTCCGCAGGCGGATCTGAAATCAGGGCTGGTGGGAGGTGGTGACCTGCCGGGTTTGTGGTGTCGCTGGGTGTCGGTGAAAAAGAAGTGTGCGGGTGTGTTGGATTAATAATGCAGACTCACCTCTGTCATGTTTAAACTGCATCGTCTGAATTATTGATCGGCGATCGGCCGTGTGGGAGGAGGATGGATTGAGCAGCTCGTAAACATCGCTCCTGTTGTTGTTGTTGTTGTTGCTGCACTGCATTGTGGGTAGTACTTCACTGGTACTGTAGTCATATTTGCTTGACTGAAGCAGCAGGTGGAAGCATTCAGCTGATCTCACTGCTGGAAGAAAAGGCTGCAACGTACTCGTAGTTATGAAGCAGAAAGTCTGTTCTGTCTGTTGATCTATCAGTGAGTCGTAGTTTCTCTAAACTCCAGGCATGTTCTGGGTGTTTTTGTCACATTTTTCCTCATTGTGGACTCATTTTTTATAAAGTATAAAGCTCTGCACCTCTGTGGAAACAGAACAACCATAAATAGAAATAGACAGAAATATTGTCTCTGCAGTGTGACGCAGTCAGAACGACAGAAATCATACAAAAGAAAAAACAAATTTCTTTGATTATTTGTTTTACAATTTAAAAAAAATAAAAAAAATCTAGAAACATCACGCACAACATATTTCCCAGTGCCCTGAGGTGTCACCAATACTGGGGGGGAATGATGGTGTTACATACGATGAGGAAAATATAGAACAAAGGAGCTACGTCTGCCTCAACCTGTCTGAGCCTGTGTTGATGATGGAGCTCACCTCAAGCACAAAGCTTCACAATTCAAACTTCATTAAAACACATTTTAAAGTAGCAACAACCGTCCTGACTTTGTTTTAAAGCGTGTCCACAACAAAACAGTGGTTTCTGAACTGTTCAGTCAACTTTGGAGGCACACAGCTCCAATGTAATCAAACCATGTGCTTTCAAGGTTGTACAAGGTTTTCAAGGCCGGGTGGGGGGTGGGGGATTATAAGTTCATCATGTTGTCGGTGCTTTTTTTATTGGTGTTGTTGGTCCTTTGTCTATTTGTACTGAAAAGCCCAACCAGGGGCTGAAAATGATCTTAATACTATACAGTCTAGCCTTTGCCGTCAGTCAGCTGGGATAGACTCCAGCCCCCCGTGACCCCAGTGAGGATTAAGCGGTGTGTAGATAATGGATGGATGTACAGTCTAAATGCAATACATCAGATGTCTTCTATGTGAAGATGCACGGTCCCTGATCTAATAAATGAATGAAGTGAAATATTCTTTGTCGTTAATAAAATGTGGTGAATGTTAAAGGGGTCAAACTCCAAATGGTTAAATGAGAAACAGAGAAGAAAGCTGTGTGTGAACCCACTAATGTGTCGATTCACTGCTGTCTCCTCCAGAGGTGACCCGGACAGATGTGACATCTGGGGCAACACGCCGCTCCACCTGGCGGCTGCCAACGGCCACCACAACTGCCTTTCCTTCCTGGTGGCCTTCGGTGCCAACGTGTGGACTCTGGACAACGACTACCACACTCCGCTGGACATGGCTGCCAGCAAGTCCCACATGGACTGCGTCCGCTACCTGGACTCCATCGCCGCCAAGCAGATCACCCTCAACCCCAAGCTGGTGGGCAAACTGAAGGACCGGGCGTTTCGGGCCGCAGAGCGCCGCATCAAAGAGTGCGCCAAGCTGCAGAGGAAGCACCGCGAACGCATGGAGCGGAAGTTCATGAAGGAGTCGGCGGTTCTCGACAACATGGACGCCATGAGCCTCTCCAGCTACAACAGCAGCAGCACGCTGAGCCGCAAGTTCAACACCGTCACCTCCAACATGCCATACTCGCAGGTAGATGCAGAAATAATGACCAGCTTTGTTTTACAGCATCTTCATTAACAATGTTACACAGTGCCGAGCAGAACTAAAAGATAAAACCAGATAGATGAGAGTAAGACCAGAGAAGAAAAGGACAGGACGACCCTCTGAACTCAGAGGAAACAGCACGACCACGGATAGAAGGAGGAAAACTAAAGTTATCTTTAGTGCAGCATGATTTAGTTATAATACCGTAAATCATACAAATGAAATTATTTATTATTTATGATACAAAAAGGATAAACATGGAGTCAACATGTGCCATCGTCTGTGCCCACGTTTGTCACCAATACTGAAAAAGAAATTTAGCTCCACAGACTGAAGATATTTAAGTTTTTGTTCCCATAATTCTCTGCTCTCTGCTCTGTGTAATCAGGTTTAGTTGAAAACTCTCTGAATATTTGTCACGTGACCGTTGGTCACAGCTGAATCAGTCACGACTTCCTTGTTGCACCAAAGAGGGGAGAATTTCTACTTTTTTATGGAATCTATTTAGAGCAAATCCTTCATTTTTTAAACAAATTTTTAAAAATGAGACGTGCAGTGATTTTTATGCATTATCACAATTTCAAGCTTAGATTCGGTTAGTTTTCTCAACAGAGCTGCACGTGATGATTGAGTCGTTCAAGGACTGTTGAAAATCTAAGAAAACCTGCCTTTCAAACATGCTGGTGGGTTTCAGACTTATAAAGAGGGATGTTAAATAAATACGAATACATACAAACATACATTCATCAATTTCAAAACTTTCCACAAAGTTTCAACAGATCATTTATACGTTGGACACTTAGTTTACTTGAGTTGAATTTCGGGCCCCAACAGAAGAAGTTGGCTCAAGCTGTGACCTGGGAGGAAGCAGCAGGGCTTCATCTGCAGGTCTTAGTGCTGAAGAAGACGTCAGTGAGATGTAAAAAACAGTTTAAATTCCATTTGAAATCTAACAGGGAGCCAGTGCAGGAAGACGCAATAGTTTTGCATCAACTCTGGACAATAGAGGGAGTTCAAGATCATTTCTGTGTAAGCTGTGTCGCAATAATCAAGCCAGAAGTAAATTAAAGCAACAATTATTAGAATGCCTTCTGGATTAGATTCACCAGCTCTCAGTAGTTTTCCTTTAAATGGGAGCATAAATCATTAAATGTACATCATGAGGTATTGAAGGAGACTTGAAACTACAGACTGAGACCACACACTGATGAGGAAAATGCTGAGTGAGGAAACAACTCAAGTAAGACGTAGAGTCACTGTCTCATCTAAACAATGTGACTTCTTTGTGCAGCCAGTCGCCTCCTGCTGGCTGTTTGAAAGAATGCAGGTTTAAGGCTTCACTTCTCAGATCTAAAGGCTACATCCATCTTTAACACAGGATAGCTTGAAATTACGCTAAATGTTGACTTTGCTGATTCTTCTTTCTAACATCTGCTACTTTCTCGTCAGGCCACCCTGCATTCGACAGCCAAGGGCAAAGCCAAGATCCAGAAGAAGCTGGACAAGAAGAAGCAGGTCGACGGTACGTTCAAGATCTACGAGGACGGCAGGAAAAGCGTGCGCTCGCTGTCCGGCCTGCAGCTCGGCAACGACGTCATGTTCCTCAAGCAGGGCACCTACGCCAACCCCAGGGAGCGGTCGCGCCTCAACATCCGCGACATGTTCCCCCACGACAACGACGACGCCGACACCGTCTCCCGTGCCATGAGCGACCCGGGCCTCCACGAGGCGGCGTACTCGGAGATCAGCGCCGACTCTGGCCGAGACTCGCTGTTCACCCGACCCGGTCTGGGCACCATGGTGTTCAGGAGGAACTACATGAGTGGGGGGATGTTTGGGATCGGTGGACGGGACGAAGGCAGCGTCGCGGGAAGCGAACCAATCGGCCGGGCGCCCAACGTTCGCCTGCGGGGACACCTGCCTCGACGCTCGCCCAGCTTCGACGAGGACAGCATCGGCAGCGCTCTGAGCCTCCAGGAACGAAACCTGCAGGAGCTGCCGTGGGAGGAGGCCGAGGTCGGGCTGGACGAGGACATGGAGCCCGAGAACAGTCCTCTGGAGACCTTCCTGGCCTCCCAGAGCCTCGGCGAGTTCATGCCGCTGTTCAGGAAGGAGAAGATCGACCTGGAGGCTCTGATGCTGTGTTCGGACCAGGACCTCACCAGCATCCACATCCCTTTAGGCCCCAGAAAAAAACTGCTGGATGCCTGCAAGAGGCGTCTGGACACTTTAGACGAACCAGAGGCCATCGAAGACACTGAGCTTTGAAACGTCCATATTGTGTTTTCCTCCACTTAGTCCTTCCAGAACACACATCAGCGACTGTCTTTGCCTTCATCAGCAAATGGAAGATTTACTGGACTGAGAGAATAAGAATCGTAGAGTTGATTCCTTTTGGTAACCTTTAAATCTACATTAAGTATATTTGCTCAAATGTTCATTAGCCGTGTTTCCATATCATATTTTAATGCTCATTTTCGCAAGTATCGGAAAAAGTTAATGAAACAGACACAATTTGAAAAACTTAATTTAGCAAAGAAGTGTTTTTTTCTAATAAGAGCTGATAGCGAGCATTTAGGTCACATGACTGATTGTTTCTTCTATTGAAGCTGGTACCAGCTGACATGAACAGATGTGCTGTTCTGTAGGAACTTGTTCTAGAGCAAAAAAAATCCACCCAATAATTACAAGTTTCCCAATTTCTCTTTCATGAATTGACAAATTCTTGTTTATCTCTTCTTCTTATTATTCTTCTACTGTGTTGTTTTTTTAACATGATGTCCCCGTTGTACGCATACTCCACAGAACAGCAGGTACTTTATTAGGGCAGCTGTAGTTTGTACTTCAGGTCAAAAGGAAAAGTAGGCGATTTGGACGGCAGCTCGGCTTTAATCACTGCACCAGTTAACCCTCTGAACTCTGAGCGGTTTTTAGGCTTTTTCTTTGCTCCTCTCACGTTGTTCTTCACTGTGGGCTCGTTTTTGATTTCCATCTAAGTCCTGCACCTCTCTGGAAACAGAATGAAGGTGAGGAAGCTCAGAAATGTCTTCTGTGCAGCAGGACACAGTAAGAATGACAGAAATCACAAAAAATAACAAAGTAAAATTTCTTAGAATGTTTTATTTTACAGCAATTGAAAAAACCTGGAATCAAAATGTGCAACATTCCTCCAAGTGCCCTCAGGTGTTACCAGTAATGGGGCTAAACATCATCTACACACCTTAATCCTCACTAGGGTCATGGGGGGCTGGAGTCTATCCCAGCTGACTCAGGGTGAAGGCAGGTTCACCTGGACAGGTAACCAGTCTATCACAGGGCTACACTTAGAGACAGACAACCAAGCACACTCACATTCACACCTACGGACAATTTACAATCACCAATTAACCTCAACATGACTGTGGGAGGAACCCGGAGAGAACCCACGCTGCACGGGGAGAACATGGGAGACTCCACGCAGAAAGATCCCGGGTGTCCTCACCGGGACGCGAATATATATTATATATCATAACTACTTACGGGCTGCAAGGTGGAGCAGTGGTTAGCACTGTTGCCTCGCAGCAAGAAGGTCACCGGTTTGCGTCCCGGTGGGGGCACCGGAATCTTTCTGCGTGGAGTCTCCATGTTCTCCCTGTGCAGCGTGGGTTCTCTTTGGGTTCTCCCACACGGTCCAAAAACATGTTGAGGTTAATTGGTGATTCTAAATTGTCTGTAGGTGTGAATGTGAGTGTGCTTGGTTGTCTGTCTCTAAGTGTAGCCCTGTGATAGACTGGTTACCTGTCCAGGTGAACCTGCCTTCACCCTGAGTCAGCTGGGATAGACTCCAGCCCCCCATGACCCCAGTGAGGGTTAAGCGGTGTATAGATGATGAATGGATAACTACTTCCATTTGTCATTTATTTCCGTACTTGTTTTGTAAACACTCTGTGAATGTTTGTTGGTTGCAGCTTCGTCACTTATAGATTTTTGGTTGTGCCAGAATTTTTTGTTTTTCACAGAATCTATTTGGAGACAAAACTTGATTTTTGGTGAATTTCTAAATGAGACATGTAGAAAACAAAAAGATTTTAATGAAGTTTCACTGTCGAGGAATGGAACCACGTAGGGTTAGTTCAAGGACTGTTGGAAAGTTGAATATCTTATTGATTTTTTTTGTTATTACAGGTTGTGGCTAAATTAAAAAAAGTTTTTTTTTTTGCAACATTTCAAACGTTTTCTAAACGTTTAGTGATATGGAAACACGACGAATGATTTGCTGCTCTAAACAAAGTAGACAGAAATGCTTCAGAACCCTGATGGTGTCACATCGGACCCAGAAACATGAAAACATGAGCAGAATTGTCTTATCTGTATTTACCTCCTGATTCTGCCTCCAACTTCCACCTGAACACACTTTAACCGACTAAACAGCGCCATCCAGTGACGAGATGATAGAACAACATGTAGCTTAGAGGTGACGGGATGACAGTTCGTCAGTCACACATGATGTTGTTTTGTTTATTTACTGTATAAACTCAGAGTAAAGCGCTGATGATTACTCCTCAGTAGTCAGTGGACTCTTGGAAAACAAGATTTCTGGACCTTGTTATCTTTGCATATTGTATTAATGAACACATTAATTAAGGATTCCCGTGTTAGTCAGTGTACCTCCATGTCTCCACGTGTTGTTTATTACGTGTCCATTGTACAGTTTTGTTATTGGGCTGCTGGGTGCCTGCAGTGTGTCTGTGATGGATGGATGAGCTGCTGCAGCACTGAAACAATGAGCTTATGTGACTGTGTGCTAGATAACACCACTATCTCGGGTTGCATATTTGGTTTCAAAGGTCCGTCTGCCGGTGAACTTGGGAGTGTGACTGAGCGCGAATGTGTGTTTTTACGTTGGCGGTTTTTGTAACGATCACCTGAAGATGTTTTGTTAAAATAAAGTGAAATTTGTCACCGTTCTGTTGAGAGAATTTATTCAGAATTCAGATTTTAAAATG